>NW_027412844.1:0-12193 GCF_025370935.1 Choristoneura fumiferana | reverse complement strand
GAAGCATATAAACAATTAATTAATCTGTGATTGGAATTACCATCCGTCCCAATCATTAGAGCTTTGAATTACAGAGGTTAAGGGCATATTTAACGTGTTACCAACCGCACGATTCCGTAATCCAAAATATTAAAATACTTTTTAACGAGTTGCAAGTTCTCGGGTAAGGGCTTAGGACAGATTAATTAATGTTATTGCGATTAGAGATTGACCGCGAGAGGGCCTAACGAAGTATTAAGTACAATATTTCAATTGTTAAGCACGCGAGTTATCAGATTAAAAGAAGTTAATAACAAAAGAGATGAGACTAGGATTTGTCTGCGCGCGGAATGCGCAGCGCTAATAAGTTAATTTAAGTATAAATAAATAGATTGGGCGTCTAGGTACGTAATAAAGAAGTGAGATAAGAGGTTTTAAAAAATAACATGCTTGCGCATGAGCCGGAGTTAAACATGGCTGAGTGGAAAGCGATGCGTGTGACTGCTGTTCTAGGTGCATTTAAATGTAGGTAAACAACCTTGCTATGCAAGTAATTAGGTTGGTTATCATTTACTTAGAGTGCGCGGTTACTACCTGCGCTTGAGGGAACGGTAAGTAATTCTATGGCAGAGCATAGTAACGAAATTACCGCAGTTAAATATAAGAGTACCCTAATATATTTTATAAAAAGTTAACCTGTCTGTTCGCGATCGAAGTATAATGATCTCTAAGCAGGGAACAGACGGTCGAAAATAGAGAGCACACGCATAATATATAAGAAATAAGAGATAACTGGTTTATTAACTCTGCGACCAGTTGATTTTTAGCAAGCACTCGAGTAGTATGATATGAATGTTGTGAGTTGTGATGGTGGTTTGTGTAGTTGTATGCCAGATGTGGTATTTCTTCGACACACAGTACCTAAATTTAACTCTCCGTATGTTACAGTGCTAAGAAAATTAAGTAGTAGGACACAAGAAATAATAAGTGTTGTGTATCTCCCAGTAATGATCGAATGTAAAATTTAATTAAGAGACCGCGTTGAAGTTAAGTTAATAGTAAAATTTGGAAAAAAAAATAAATGTCAGTGTGTTTACCGAGATAATGATAACTGATTTTGATGAAAGATCTAAATAGTGGTTCAGATATTTAAAAATATAGAATATCGTTGCTTTTCTATAAAATTGTAGGTATTTCAAATACGTTATTTAAAAATGATTTGAATCGTTAGAATTTCAAATTCAGTGGTTGGCAGTCACTAAATTTAAAATAACTGTTTCACTTGAAGCAGCGGTGAACAATATTAGTGAAAGTATAATTGGCGTCAGTTACGGTTTAAATTTAACTTGATGAAAATTAGTAGGTAGAATTTGAATTGAACCGTTAACGTATTTGAATTTAGTTATTGCAACAATATTTAGTTAACTTATAGGGTATAGATTGAAATTGTCGTTGAGATTTGAATTTTAAAACGTCGTCCGTTTCAACTGTGGCAAGTGACAGTTGAAATTCAAATAGGCCGTTGACGAGAAAGTGGTCAAGGTCGCGCAGAGTATTTGAATTTAAAGATAACGGTAAAGCAGTTTAAAATTAGTGTTATTAAAAGAAAAAAAAAACTATTAAATGAACCACTTAAGGGATCTCCGTAACTGAAACACTGGTTATGCCTATTATTCGCCTCTTACGAATTCCTAGACGGGGAATGGCGTTATTCTAAGCCCCGACCACCATACAGGGGCGAGAAAAACAGGTACTTACTGCGAGATACACAGAACACACAAGATACACAATAAATTTTTGCACAATCACTGCAATTCTAGGCAAGAAAAAACGTAACAATCAGAACCTTTCAAAAAAAAACCCACGGGCGCCACTGTCAAGGGCAGACCTCTTGAGGGGAGGTTTGACCTTAAAGGAGGCCTAGTAAGTTATTCTTTGAGTAAAACAATAAGACTTTTTAATAATTTTTTAATTAAAAATTAACACAAAAAATAACAGGCCTAGTTTGACAAAATTTAAAGTAAAAGTATTACGAGAATCTCAGGTAGTAAGTTCAAGCGATTTTATTGAGATCGGTTCTGATTATTCGGTCTATCTGGCCTACACTTCCCTGGAGTCGGAGAGAAGAACCCGGAGCGAAGAGGGCTGGCCACAGCAGGGGGCCTGGTCCAGCTGAGTGGTCGTCGGTGCCGAGGTCAAAAGGGGCCTTAGGGCGGCAGGACGAGCAGCCTGGACAAGTGCTCCACGCCGGAACGATCAGGGTCTTGGACGAGCCAGGAAGGATGTGCAGTACTCCGGAAGTTAAGGCCGTCAGGGCTTAGTGTCAGGTTAGGGCGTAAAGGAGCCACCTGAGCCGTGAGAGCTGTAGCCGAACGGAGCTTTGAAAGTTGTAGCCGTGCAGAGCGGAGAAAGCTGTAGTCGTACGGAGCTTGTAAGCCGTACGAAGGTTTGTAAGCCGTACAAAGGTGAAGTAAGTTGAAGCCGTACGGAGGTGCCCAAGTCTGGGCGTATGGAGCTTTCGAGAGAGCTGTTTAGTGTAGTGTGAGCTGTTGAATGTGTTTTTACAGCTGTGCTTCAGCTTTTAAGGGCGAGAATATTACAGTTAGAATTCCCCCGTCACAGCTGATTGACAGCACCCCCTTGGCCGACAAAAAACGGTCAAGGGTGAGTTGATTATAGATATATTTAGTTGTACAAACTCGTGTAGTAAATGAGTGTAAAAAAATGCCTACTTTTTAAAAATAATAAGTAAATATAAATAAATATTAAATACATATTATTACGTAAATAAATAAGTCAAGAGAAAACTACGGTGGCGACCTCTAGAGTTCGTCCGTCATTCTGCTCAGAGATCCCTAATTGAGGAAAGCGCCATCTAGCTTACACTGAGCTAACTACGATGTCAGCGATCGCCTGTGTGCATCGTGACACCACTCAGTGTGGTCTCGTCAGTAACGAGACCGGAGACTGCGAGGCCATCCTTAGTAGGATAAGGGAGGCTGTCGATGCAAGAGGATGGGTGAAGGTGGAGAGAGTCCGTAAGGCAAGGACCGTAAGGTTTTATGGTTTTGGCACAAAACAAGAACGGGACAAGTAAAACCGACTAAGTAGGAGAACGGCCGACCTCGTCGTCCGAGGACATTCGAAACAAGATCCGCTTTTGGTTCGAAGAATGTCCTCACCATAAACTCGGATGAGATGTTTGGGGGCTCTTCGGAACCAGACCAGGAGCTGTTCCGTGGCCTCGGCGCGGAGGACGACCGTATCGAAGTTCGATTTAGGAAGAAGCTGAGGAATCCTCATTTGAATCACGTGGTGATCGGCACCTCCCCAGTGATATGGCGTAAGGCGATAGACCTGGGGAGTTTGCACATTGACTGCAAGCGGGTAAGAGTTGAAGACCAGACGCCGCTGGTTCAGTGCACGCGCTGCCTTGGCTACGGGCATGGCAGACGCTTCTGTAAGGAGCCGGCGGATGTCTGCAGCTACTGTGGGGGTCCCCATCTAAAGAGCGGAATGTGCGGATGGCTGTCAGGAGTGCAACGAGATGCAGGAACTGCGTTAGACAGGGACTTGAAGATGCCGAGCACAACGTGTTCAACGAGGACTGTCCCGTTAGGAAGAAGTGGGATTTACTGGCACGGTCGGCCGTAGCATACTGCTAAGGGCAGCCAGGCAAACCATCAGTACGGCTTTATACAGGCGAACCTCAAAGAAAGAAGCTTGCAACCGAGGAGCTTTTAATCGAAGCCGATAAGCGCAGGATAACGGCCGCGCTACTTCAGGAGCCCTATTTAGGAGGGGCTAGGGTCATGAGGAACTAACGGGGCGTGCGCGTCTTCCAGGGCGCTACAAGAGACGGAAGCGTCAACAAAGCGCAATTTGCTTTGACTCCACAGTTGACGTCATCCAGTACCCCAAAACTCACCACCAACACATCACGGTGGTAGGTCTCCGGACTAGCGCCTGGGAGGTCGCGCTCGTCTCCTACTACTTCGAGCCGATCAGCCCATAGAACCCTACATAGAGCATCTGAGGTGGATTGAGAAGAAGCTCGGAACGGGAGGCTTATCTTTGAGGGATGCCAACGCAAAGAGCCCTTGGTGGGCAGTACTACGGTAGACCATTAGGGGGGACAGTTTTTCGGGACTCTAGAAGAGCTTGCCTCAATGTGCTCAATTAACGGGAAAACTCCAACTTCGACACAATCAGGGGAGGGAAGCGTTACAGCAGCCACGTGGATGTTACAGGCGTGCTCCACAAAACCTGCTGAATCTGGTGGACGACTGGAAGGTTGAAGAAGGGCTAACAAGCTCCGAACACAACGGCATAACCTTTAAACTTTCATTGAAACCAAGTAGAGGCACTACAATAAACAGACCACAAAGAATATTCAACACAAAGAAAGCAAATTGGGCTGAATTTCATGAGAAATTCAGCCAATTTACAAACAGAACAAAAATTGACCATAGAAGAAATAGCCAAAATTTAAAAACACCAACGAATTAGATAGAGCAATAGTAAAATACACAGAAATAATAGACAAAACTTGAGCATAACGATCCCCAAGAAAAAGACCAAGGAAAAATTTCTATGCCTGTGGTCCGAGAGGTTTAGCGGAGATGAAGAAGGAGGTCGCCACCAGACGACGCAGAATAAAATGGGCAGCGCCAGTACGACGTGCGAAAGTTGTCGAGGAGTACCTCCAGCACGAAGAGCGTATGAGGCCGAGGCGGCTAAAGCTCAGATAGACTCCTGGAAGGAATTTTGTCAGAGCAGGACAGGGAAGGGTGTGGAGGGGATCTTACCGGTCATCGGTAGAACGAAGCGAAGGGAGGAGGACTCACCCCTGGAGCGAGACGGGAAGGTGTGGATGCGAAGGGCTCCGTGGATTGTTGCGGAAAACGCTCTACCCGGAAGTCCTACAGAGAAACGACACCCCCCTGTGCAAGATTGCACACCTTTTTGCAGTAGTTTAGTTTTTAATACATTTTTAATTTGTCTATGGATTTTTGAGATGTGACTTTGATTATACTTTTGTTCCAACGGAAAACCAGTGCCTATTCTTTTAATCCAAAATATTGGTCCATCTACCGGTAAAAATATGAATACGCGTTCCAAAAGTGCAAAAGTAAATGTGCCCAATATGGGAGATGGTGTGACATCCGTGGCAGGGCAACAGGAGTCTTCCTCGTCCGCGCAGCCAAGCGCGGACCCGCCCTTTCGGCATCAGGAGTCTTCCTCGTCCGTGCAGCGAAGCGCGGACCCGCCCCTACACGCCGCACAGTCGGCACCTTCCCGCACGTCAAGTGGCGCTACCTCACGCTCTACCATAGTGGCGCGGCAGCTGGAGGCTCAAGCCCTGCACGCACGCCGACTAGCGGACATAGAAAATGAACGCGAGCGCCTGGAGGCAGAGCGCCAGGCGGCGGCGGCAGAGCGCCAGGCGGCTGAGGCAGAGCGAGAGCGGCATGTTGCCGAACTTGAGCTGAAAGCTAGTCTCGCTGCCATAGAGGCGGGCGCTAGCCAGCGCGGCGGTAGCCGCGGCACGCGTAGTCGTGCTAGTGTACAGGATTGGGTAAATAATGTGATTCCTAATCCTACCGAACAACATTTACTTAGTGCCAACCCGCCTTTCAGATTCGATGACACCGTGGTCCAGTGCGCGACACAGGGACCGAGAGCACCGCGCGGCCTGGGTGCCGCGGCATGTGATCGCTCTCCCCAACAGTATCGTCCTGAAGACGGAGGAGTGACGCGCTTAGTTAATTCGTTGGAGAAGTTAATAAATAAAGTTAATTCTCCCGTCACGAAGACGGATTTGCCCACTTTCGACGGCAAGTCTTATTTAGATTGGTTAGCTCTAAAACGAGCTTACGAAAATACAGCTCAAGGTTTGTCGGCAAGTGACAATTTAACGAGGCTGTCATGCGCTCTGCGTGGAGCGGCGCGCGAGGCCGTGGCGGGGCTGCTGGCGGCGGCGCGCGCGCCCGCGGCGGTGCTGGCCGCGCTCGACGCGCGCTTCGGCCGCCCCGAGCTCGTCGTCATGCACGAGGTGGCGGCGGTGCGCGCACTGCCTAAGGTGAACTACGACGGCAAAGATCTCGCTATTTTTGCGAGCCGGGTACGCAACTGCGTAGAAGTTATCCGCCTGCTAAATCAGCCGGATTATTTATGTTCACCCGAGCTATTTCAAGCATTGTGGAGCAAGCTGCCTTTACTGCTGCGTCCACGTTGGTTGGATTATGCCCATTCTTGTGTTGATTGCGTTTCGAAAATAGAAATGTTCGCAGATTTCCTGTCGCGTGAAGTCGATCTGCAGTATAGGTTTGGGGGCGTGATGGATTATACGTCGCCCGGCGCCGCTCGGCAGACCGCATACAGAGACAGGGTAAATATTGTTGCTGAAAATAATTCGAATAGCATTCCATCACCAATAAACACGATTGATAATTCCGAAAATATTTGTTCGCTATGTAAACAAACTCACGAATTATCTAATTGCAGTAAATTTGTCAAAATGACAGTAAATGATAGGTGGCAGTTTATCAAAAATAATAAATTATGCCCCAGATGTTTCCGAAAAGGTTTTCACAAATTCAAACCTTCTTGCACTAAAAAAGTATGTAGCGTAGATGGTTGTGGCATGCGTCATCACGTATTATTGCATGGGTCAAAACTTGAGCGCGCGGTCGCCGCGCACGTCGACGTGGAAGACGACGATGACGACGACGAGCCCGCGCCATCGATCTCCAACGCGCCCGCGGCCTGCAGCGCGCCCACGGCGCTCGCACCGGCATCGCCGTCCGACGACTCGGACCACGAAATATTGACGCATGCAACTTCATCGTCACCTAAAGAGTCTTCCGTTCGCCCGCTATTAAAAATAGTTGCCGTGACCGTGTCAGGACCTTCTGGTAGTGTCAACACATACGCATTATTAGATGACGGCTCCACAGGGACCTTTATAGACTCTGACCTTTCTGCTAGGATTGGTGCTACGGGACCGGAAAAACTAATTCATTTAGATTGTGTAGGTGGTCTAGGAAAAGATGTTAACGTACAATACGTCAATTTCAATATAAAGGGTCGCCACTCGACTGAAACACACTGCATCAAAAAGGCGAGATCTTTTAGTGGTTTAGGTGCTGCTCGTCAGTCTGCACATCACGAGAGCGTGCGCAAGTATCCGTACCTCGCCGACATAGCTGACAATTTTTGTTATGAGGACGTTAAACCAATGGTGATTATAGGTATTGATAACTGGCATTTATCTTTTGCCATAGCTACGCGCAAGGGAACCAAGACACAACCCGTTGCTATTCTGACTGCTTTGGGCTGGGTTTTGTTTGGTTTCGGTTGCAGCAAGACTAGACAAGTTGACGTTGTCAACCACACCACACTGAACGAGCCTGAAGTAGAAAATGATCGTTTTATTTTAGAAAACCTCATTAGGGAACAATTTAAACTCGACTCAATTGGTATCTCCAAAAATGAAGCCCGCAGCGCTGACGATGAGCGCGCCACACAGGTTCTCGAGCGCACGGCGCATCGCCTAGCGGGAGGCCGTTTCGAAGTAGGCTTGTTGTGGAAAGCTGACAATCTGGATATACCCGACAGTTACAAGTTGGCTAAATCTAGATTTCTCAGCTTAGAAAAAAAAATGCTTAAAGACTCGTGCTATGCTGAACGTTACCGTCGTAACATACATGACATGTTGTCAAAGGGGTACGCTGAACCTTGCTTGTCAAGTCCCGAGTTAGAGCGTCCCCTTTGGTACCTGTCGCATTTTGGTGTAATAAACCCAAATAAACCAAATAAATTGCGAACAGTACATGACGCGGCCGCCAAGTCTCACGGCGTGTCATTAAACTCCTTGTTATTGACCGGCCCGGATCTGCTCCAACCCCTGCTGGGTATTCTGATGCGGTTCCGAGAGGGTAAAATAGCATTAAATGCAGATATTAGGGAAATGTTTCCCCAAATTAAAATTATCGAAAGAGACAGGGACGCGCAAAGATTTCTGTGGCGTGACACCCCAAATGAACCGATCAGAACATTCCGCATGTCGTCCATGATTTTTGGCGCTGCGTCCAGCCCGTTTACTGCCATTTACGTAAAAAATAAAAATGCACTGGAATGGCAGGAAACTTATCCGGATGCAGCTCGAGCAATTGTCTATGACCATTATATGGACGACTGCATAACTAGCCTTGATGATGTCTGCGATGCCGCCAAGCTGGCGGCTGATATATACACCATCCATTCTCGTGCTGGTTTTGAGATGCGTGGCTGGACGTCTAACGATCCTTTAGCGCTTTCGTTGTTGCCAAAAGAATCCTTACTAGAGGCAACTACGATCAAAGATGTCGACATAGATCTAGGTCGCCTGGCCACCCCCGTTCGTACATTGGGCCTCATCTGGCAACCCGCTCACGACGTAATTGGTTTTAACACGGGTGTAAAAAAAGAGGCGGGCTTGCCAGATAAGTTCACAAAGCGAGAGGTGCTGGTGCACGTGATGCGGATTTATGATCCACTCGGGATCCTTGCACCGATCGTTGTTCGCGGACGAATAATGTTTCAAGACGCTTGGCGCAAGGGTTTGGACTGGGACCAAGAGCTCCCTCAAGGCGACTGCGCGGCTTGGAAGTTATGGTACCAAGATCTAATCTCCATATCGAGCTTACGTATTCCACGGCGCTATAACTTGAGTGATCTCGAGGTAGTGAATTGCGAACTCCATCTATTCTCAGATGCGAGTGAGTCTGCATTTGCAGCTGTCGCTTACTGGCGTTTTAATTACGAGAATGGTGACGTTAGACTCTCTCTCATCTGTAGCAAAGTAAGAGTTTCACCACTTAAACCTGTTTCAATTCCTCGTTTGGAGTTACAAGGAGCTCTAATGGCTGCACGTCTCGCAACGTCTATATGCGAAGCCCACCGATTGAAGCCTTTGAGACGCATTTTCTGGTGTGATTCAATGACTACTCTGGGTTGGCTTCGTAGTGATGCGCGCACTCTCAAACCATTCGTATCACATAGAATTGGTGAGATACTAGAACTCACGAACGTTGACGAGTGGCGTTGGATTCCAACTGACTTAAACGTAGCAGATGATGCTACACGTGTTAAACGCTCTGTACTTTCTTCAAAATGTCGTTGGATTGCAGGACCTGATTTCCTTCTTTCTTCAGACTGGCCCGCTGAGCCCCGTATCGACATCAGCGGACTAGGTCGTGAAGAGTATAAACCTAGTGCTCTTGTTCATCTTATCACTGAATCCGATCTGCCCATACCAGTCTCCGCAAATCCAAATCGTTTCAGCTCTTGGATGAGAATGGTGCGAGCAACGGCAAAAGCGCATCAATTCATTTCATTATTGCGTATGCGTAGTCTGCGAAGACGAGACCCTCATTTTAATTTGCCTCGTCTTGAAGGAAATTTATGCACTTTCCAACCGGCTTGCACATCCTCTCCTAGTACCCATATTATTCCTAATTTGGCAACAAAATTATCCGCGGACGATTTACGTCTAGCTGAATCCCACATCTTACGGCAGAGTCAGCTCGATTCGTTTAAAGAAGACTTCCTGCGTATCAAGAACCGAGAGCCTTTGCCTCGAAGCAGTCGCCTTTTTAAGTTGTCACCTTTCGTCGATGAAAGCGACCAGCTTCGAATGTCCAGTCGCATAGTCGCAACAACGGCCGTCACAGAGGAATTGAAGCGCCCGTTAATTTTAGACGGAAAACATCAAGCTGTTCGGCTACTTATAGCCAGATATCATGAAAAGGCTGCTCATGCAAACAAGGCGTTAGTGATTAACGAGTTGCATCAGAGATTCTGGATAATAGGCCTCAGAAATGCTGTTCGGTCAGTGGCCCTTAACTGTCAGCTGTGTAAACTACGGCGCTCCAGAACATTTCAACCACCGATGGGAGACCTGCCAGAGGCTCGCTTAGCTCACCATCAAAGGCCATTTTCTTACGTTGGCCTCGATTACTTTGGCCCCGTTCATGTCACTGTTGGCCGACGACAAGAGAAGCGTTACGTTGCTCTATTTACATGTCTCGTCATTCGTGCTATTCATCTCGAGGTGGTTCACAGCTTAACGACCGACGCGGCCATAATGTGTCTCCGTCGCTTTGCAGCTCGAAGAGGAACGCCAACAGAAATCTGGTCCGACAACGGAACCGCCTTTGTCGGAACTCGCAGAGAATTGCAAGCTCTCTACGGTGATTCTGTTGAAGATTATGCTGCCAATGAGTCGGTGAATTGGCGTTTTATTCCCCCTGCAGCACCTTTTATGGGCGGGGCGTGGGAGCGGCTGATCCGTAGTGTTAAGAATGCGCTAGAAGTAACGCTCCGAGAACGAGCCCCCTCAGATGAAGTTTTGTCAACCCTTTTGACAGAAGCTGAAGCTTTGGTAAATTCGCGGCCACTAACTCATGTTTCACTGGACTCCGATGCCGAAGAAGCTCTAACGCCAGCGCATTTCATTCTTGGAGCATCCTCTGGGCGCCCTATTCCCGCTGCTCTCAACGAATTGGATCTCCTCAGCAGGAGCAGGTGGCGAAGAGCTGTCAGGCTAGCCGATCATTTTTGGCAACGCTGGGTGAAAGAATATCTGCCCTCCTTATCATCAAGAGTAGGAGGCGGCTCTCCACCCATTATTGCGGAGGGTGACGTTGTTATTATCTGCGATTCCAACCTACCCCGAGGTTCGTGGCCCAAAGGTCGCGTTACCCGGCTGTACCCTGGACGAGATGGGGTAGTTCGGGTGGCCGACGTCACCACTGCTGCCGGCACCTTTCGCAGACCCCTAAAAAAGTTAGCCAAGATCTTCATCTCTTAAAAAAGGGGAGAATGTGCAAGATTGCACACCTTTTTGCAGTAGTTTAGTTTTTAATACATTTTTAATTTGTCTATGGATTTTTGATATGTGACTTTGATTATACTTTTGTTCCAACGGAAAACCAGTGCCTATTCTTTTAATCCAAATAATTAGTCAGCAGACCGGGGAGGCCGAAGTGGTGACGTGGGTGAGCATGATGGTACATGCGAGCCACCGTTCACCATGACGGAGCTCATGTATGCCACAGAGTCCTTCAACCCCAAAAAGGCCCCAGGAGGGGATGGCCTCACAGCTGATATCTGTTCCCACGCCATAAAATCCAACCCTGACCTGTTTCTATCAATTATAAACAAGTGCCAGGAGTTAAGTCACTTCCCAGGAGCCTGGAAGGAAGCGGTTGTCGTCATCTTAAGAAAGCCGGGCAAGGAGGACTATACCCACCCGAAGTCATATAGACCGATCGGCTTACTCCCCATGCTCGGAAAAATCTATGAGAAGATGACGATGGCCCGCCTTAAACACCACTTAATTCCAAGATTGAGGCACACGCCAGTTCGGGTTTATGCCACAGAGAAGCACCGAGGACTCCCTCTATATCCTAATGCAACATATTAAGAGCAAACTTAACGAAAAAGAAAATAGTTACACTTATCTCACTTGATATAGAGGGAGCCTTCGACAGCGCCTGGTGGCCGGCTATTAGGACCCGTCTGGCCGAGGAGAAGTGCCCGATTACTGAGGAAGGTCGTCGATAGGCTACCTCTGTGACCGCAAAGTCAAGGTACGCTTTGCCGGTGAAAGAGTGCCAACAAGACCACGACCAAAGGTGCGTCCAGGGATCAATAGGCGGGCCAGTCCTCTGGAACCTTATACTGGGACCGTTGTTGAGGACCTTGGGGGATTCGGGTGCCTACTGCCAGCGCCTTTGCAGATGACGTGGGTGATCGTGTGCGATGGAGAGAAGGCCACAGAGATCGAAAGAGAAGCTAACGCGATTCTCGAGCTTGTTCGGGCGTGGGGGGTTGACAACAAATTGAAATTTGCGCCACACAAGACCATGGCCATGGTTATAACCAAAAAAGCTGAAATACGACACCCCACGCCTGACCATGGCGGGCGCGATAAAGATGGTCAACGAGATCAAGATCCTTGGCGTTACGATCGACGCAGGACTGACCTTCAACGCGCACGTAGCCAATGTCTGTAGAAAGGCAATAAACATACATAAACAACTCGCGAAGGCAGCAAAAAACGAGCTGGGGACTCCACCCGGAGGTAATCCGTGTAATATATGTGGCTACTGTGGCCTATTATTTTGTACGCCGCCAGTGTTGTGGCGCCTGCGCGTCAGTAAACTGT
>NW_027412843.1:0-12341 GCF_025370935.1 Choristoneura fumiferana | reverse complement strand
ACGCTAAAATACTGACACGATGACCTAATTTAGCACCAAAAACTTAATCAGACATGAAACATGTGTAAACTTTCCAAATCTGCAATATATTTGCCTCGGTCTCTCCTGAAACCTATCAAAACACGCTGTTACATTTGTCATGCTGTACGTGCTCGCGTTTGTTCAAGAATTAGGACACTACGTTGTAGCTGGCGAACCGCCAGACTGCCTCGAGGCTGAACCGAATTCCTGATCGAATCCTATATAAAAGCACTTAAATTGATTAAAGCTATATTGGGCTGGGCATTAATCAATTTCAGTAAGAACAATATTGATCAGGCGGAATCAAATAACAGTAGGATTTATTATTTATTATTCACCCAATGGGACCATGTCACAGCAAACTAATAAAGAACCTAAGTACCTACGTATAGTATGAAGTAGGCAAATATAGATCTGCGCTGGGTGACATCTGGCATGGCACATTTTGTAATGCACGACCGAACCTTATTACGCATAATAACAAGTCTCGCATAATTTATTTTACACTTGCCGAAATTTAGTTCGGAATATTATATTAGCATAATTTTAACATGGCCGAATTTTATTATGTGAGGAAACCTGCACAAACCTGCGAAGCGATTTAATGGTGCGTGCGAAGTTCCCAATCCGCACTGGGCCCGCGTGGGAACTATGGCCCAAGCCCTCTTGTTCTGAGAGGAGGCCTGTGCCCAGTAGTGGGACGTATATAGGCTGGGATGATGATGAATATTTTTTAGCATACTACCTATAATGTATTTTTAGCCGAATTTTGATATGCCGAAATCCTGTCCAAATCTATGTCCGAAAATAAATTAAGTACTATTTCTTGATTAGTGTAAGTAGTGGTAAATATAAAAACGGTAAATGGTAAAACAATTATGACAAGAAAAAGTGGATTATTTTATTAGGTTAGGTTAGAATTGTATTTGTAACGGAACGAACAGCCACCAGTAAAAGAGGTACGGTAATCAAAGGGGGGACAAGTGGGCGAAGCCCCCCGCCGCATTAAAAACAAACAATAATTGTTTCAGGATGTATTCATGAATTAAAACAGTCATTTAGTTAAAGAACATGCTTTTTACTTCTCATTCCAAATTATACATATCTACATACATCTAGACCACTATATAGGTAATGACACTGACAGCGCGCCAAACAGGTTACGTTCGGAAACATCCCTCTTCCTTTAGAAAAGCTCATACTACCCTAGGACATGTCATAGTCGTTGAAACGGGCAGGTCTACATCCTACCCTGGTGCTACGTTGTGGCTCTGGAAGGATGTTACCAGCCATTGCTTCTTGGTATTGTTGAGCTCTTTGATTTTCCGGTCTGAGCTCATCTTGTTCTGCTGAAAATATAAGTTCTGTACCTGTATGGTAAGGCTGAGATGGCGACCACTCTGTTGTTTCTCTTGGGACATTCACTTCTGTAGGTACCATCTTGTGTATAGAGGAAACACCTTCAGGACAGGGTCTTATGTGAATCCTGTTTCGCCTGTATTCTTTGCCATTTGCAGATACGACATATGACCTATCATTCAGAACCTCAGTAACTTTTGCAGGTACCCATTTTCCATTCCATTCTGGATTTAATCTAACAGCCACATTTTGACCTATTCTAAGCATGGCAGTGTCCTTTGCTCTTTGGTCATAGTTTATCTTATATTTTTCTTTTCGTTCCTTAATAGTTTTAGGTACATTTGCAATAAGTTTGGGTATTAAATGTTTTAGCAGACAGGGTAGACCAGTTCTCGTTCTTCTGGAAAATAGTTTCTGTACTGGACTTGTCAAATCATCTTCTTTGGGTACATTCCTCAGATGTAATAATGAATACCATAAGTCGCTTTTAGTCTCCAAGCTCTGTATTACTATTCGTTTTGCTATTTTAACAGTTATTTCTGCTTTGCCATTTGACTGTGGATAGTGCGGTGATGATGTAATGTGTTCAAAATTCCAGCTCACAGAAAATTTCTTGAAATCTTCATTAACAAAATTAGTGGCATTGTCGGTACAAACTCTTTGGGGAATACCATGTCTCGAAAAATTTTTTTTACATATATCAACAATTTCTAATGCTGTAAGTGACTTTAATTTGTCTAATTCGAAATAGTCTGAATAGTGATCAACTGTTACTAAATATTTTGCTTGGCTCACCGTAAACACATCCATTGACACATATTGGAATGGATATCTAGGCACATCATGAGGTTTTAGAGGCAATTTTTGCTGTGCTGTGGAATTTGTAACACAAAATCTACATTTTGCCACAAAGTTTTTTATATCATTTGACATGCCCGGCCAAAACATATTTGTCCTTGCTAGCCTCAAGGTAGCTATAATGCCATTATGACTTGCATGTACCTTTATCATTAACTCTTCTCTTATTGACACTGGTATAAGTACTTGGTCTTTTCTTAGTATGAGGCCATCTATAGTTGATAATTCATGCCTGAATTTATGATATATCCTTATCTCAGATGGCATGTCAGATATATAATTAGGGAAACCTTTTATGATATATACCATTATTTTCTGTAGATTGGAATCATTTTGTGTTTCTGTTTTAATCCTCTCAATAAGTTTGTCTGAAATTTTTAAATATTTAACTGCTGAAATCTTGTTTATAATCTTAAAAATTTTCTTTTCATTAAACTTTCTTTCCTTTTTTAAACTGTCCTCATCCTCTTCTACTGGAGCTCGTGATAATGTATCTGCTACTATGTTATCTTTGCCTTGTATATACTGTAATTCAATATTATATTTTTGTACTGTAAGTAGCATCATCTGTAACCTTTTTGGTGCCTCTGTGAGTGGTTTATTTAGAATGTTAATCAGTGGTTTATGGTCTGTTTTAATGATTATTCTTGGGTTACCAACTATATATTGATTAAATCTTGTGCATGCAAACACTACTGCAAGCATCTCTTTTTCAATTTGAGCATATTTTTTTTGTGTGGATGTGAGACAGCGGGATGCAAAAGATATTATCCGATCATTTTGATATAAAGCAGCTCCCAAACCAAATTCACTTGCATCACATTCAATAACAACATCTTTGTTCAATTCAAAGTATTTTAGAGTAGGTAAATCTGATATAATCCTTTTTAAATTATTAAATTCTTTTTCTTCTTTGTCTGTCCATTTAAAAATTACATCCTTTCTAGTAAGTTGCCTTAGGTGATGTGCCTCATAACTCAGATTATTTATAAATTTACTGAGATAACTCACCATACCTAAAAATCTCAACACATCTTTGTTAGAGGTTGGTGTTGGCATATTTTTAATAGCATGTACCTTTGATTTATCTACTTGAAGACCATCCTTTGTTAAATAATGTCCATAGTACTTGACAGAAGTCTGAAGAAAGTTGGCTTTATTTATATTTAACTTACAATTGATTTCTCGGAGTCTAATGAATAATTTTTCCAGTTTATTATTATGGTCTTTTGTTGCTTCTTCTAAATTATCACCAACACCATATATCAAAATATCATCTGCTATTATTTCAATCCCTGTAAGACCATGCAGCAAGCTGGTAAGTTTCTGTTGAAAAATCTCCGGCGATGATGTTAATCCAAACGGAAGACGCAACCATCTGTAACGGCCAAAAGGGGTCCAAAATGTAGTTAATTTGCTACTATTCTCATCCAGACTGATTTGCCAAAAGCCTTTCTTTGCATCTACGGTACTAAAAACCTTAGCTTTGCTCAACTCAGGCAACATCTCATCCAGAGTAGTGAACTGATAGTTTGGTCTTTTCAGAGCTTTGTTTAGAGGAATAGGATCTAAACATATTCTAAATTTAGAATCTTTTTTAACAATCAAAATGTTGTTTACCCAGTCTGTATGACACAATTCTCTAACAATAATTTTATCTTTTTCTAACTGTTCTAATTCAGACTTCAGTTTATCTCGAAGAGCCATAGGAATCCTCCTGGGTGGTTGTATTTTTGGTGGAATAGTATTATCAAACTCTAAAGTAACCTCACCTGGAAGACAGCCATATCCCTCAAAAACATCTTGATATTTCCGGACCAATTTTTGGCATTGTTCATTATTTATCTCCGGGCTGGATATAGTGTTGCAATATTTTATTAATCCAAGAGCCAAGCATGCATTTTCTGACAATAAGGGTTTGTGGTCCACATCTACTATGTGAAATTTTATAGAATACTTCTTGTGGTTACTGACACATTCAAAAATTTTAGTTCCATAATCTGTTATTTCAGAATTATTAAAACAGCGCAGCTTATGTATTGATGGTTCTAAGTTAGTCAGCTCATTACATCCTGTTATTGTTTTATAATAGTTTACACCCATTGTACATACTTGTGAGCCAGTATCCAGAATGCAATATGCTTTCACCATCTTGTTTTCTATGTTAAACAGCAAGGGCACCTCCCTATGGCCAGATCTCTTATTTATTTTTATTTCTGATATGTAAACATCATCATCTGATACATCAGATGGTGTTTGCTCACTGACCTCACGGACATATTTTTTCTTACAAACTTTTGCCAAGTGATTCCATCCCTTGCACTTTTCACACCTCTTTTTATATGCTGGACATATATTTTTGTTAAATATGTGCTTGTTGCCACAAAACTTACATGTTCTTAGCTCTTTCTGGTAAGTCTTTTGTTCATTTATTTTATTAATTGATTTTTCTTCTGATTCCTCAGTTTTCTGGAGCTCTGTCAGTTGCTTGCTGGCCGTTTCCGCTGACCTGCAGATATTTACAGCCTCCTCCAGATCCAGATCTGCTCTTCGTAGTAATTCTTTCTTTGTGTCTCCATTGATAATGCCCACTACTATTCTGTCTCTTAAAATTTCCTTTTCCATAGTACCATATTGGCATGGTTTTACCAGTTTTTTTAATGATAATAGATATTCAGAGAAATCTTCTCCTTGAAGCTGTGTTCTCGCATTAAATAAATATCTGGAGTATATTACATTTGTCTCTTTGCTTATGAACTCTTCTATTTTCTTAAAGATAAGCAATTCGTCTTTTTTATCTTCTTCAGTCAGACCAAACTCCATGTATTTTTTCATAGCCGCAGAGCCTAAAGCACTGATTAGTAGGCCGGCTTTTATTTCTGCCTTTGCTGGTGGCCATTTGTCAATTCCAGAGGCCAAACAGTAATTCTGCCAGCCGTTCTTGAAAAATTCTAAGTTTTCATGCTGATCGCCAGATTCGACTTGTAAAGGCTGTGGCCATGGGACATTGACCCTGCTTGCACTGGAGTCTCCCGTGTTAGTAACAACTTGTTGTTGTAACAATGTGATCTGACTTTGCATTGTCGCGAGCAATTTTGTTTGTTGCTCAAGTAAGAGCGCGAATTTCTCATCAGCACTCATTTTTTCACTTTATTTTGGTCACTGCAGCACTTCTGACACCATGTTTCAGGATGTATTCATGAATTAAAACAGTAATTTAGTTAAAGAACATGCTTTTTACTTCTCATTGCAAATTATACATATCTACATACATCTAGACCACTATATAGGTAATGACACTGACAGCGCGCCAAACAGGTTACGTTCGGAAACAATAATTTAATTAAGTATTTTCTTTTGTACGTACAATAGAGTTTTCATACATAAGTACATAATTTATGAATTTTTGTGATCAGATTTTTTCTATTATTACGGTATTTTCGACTGACATAATTTTAAATTCGACCACCAATAACATTGTATACGAGTATGGCGTCATCTGCGATGAACACATAACTTTTATGGCCCTATGACACAACATTTATTTAGCTACGAGTATGACCAACCCATGACCTCAACATTAGTTGAATCTTAGCGAGATTTGCGTAAAGGTCTTGAAACTGCTGCTTCTGTTTGTACGACTATGTAATTTGACTTGCACACTTGCACCCACGTTATTTGCTCACTGGTCACGTATTGAGACAAAGACTATTGTAGCGCGGCAACATACGTACCTACCTACCTATACATATCTAGGCTTAGTAGGTACATATATAGTATTGGAAGAAGTACCACTTATGAAAGCGTCGAACGTCATGAGGTCTTAAGACTCCCAGGAGACCAAGTCTTAATTATCATTATCATCATCATCCTTACCTATACACTTCCCAGTACTGGGGACAGGCCTCCTCTCAGAATGAGAGGGCCTTGGCCATAGTTCCCACGCGGCCCAGTGCCGATTGGGAACTTGACACACACCATTGAATTGCTTCGCAGATTTGTGCAGGTTTCCTCCGATGTTAAGCTCGTGGTAGATTTCAAATGTAATTTCCCATATATGAATTTCGAAAAACTCAGAGGTGCAGTGCAAGCCCGGGTTTGAACCCACGATCTGCAGGAGAGGCCATAGGTCAAACCACAGTCTGTTTTAAAATTTGCCAAACTATTTTCGATCCTGGTATCCGATTCAGCTGAAATAATAATAGGAAGGTGGCATACATAATGTAAGTCGGCGAAATAGTTATTTGTGTCACAAGGGAGCAAAATGGTATATTTACGGCGAGGGCGTACATTGAATTCAGGAATGTAGCGAAGGATACATAGAATCCTGAGCGTAGCGAGAGATTCTAAAGTAGAATCCTGAGCGTAATGAGGGATTCAAGTGTTAACGCCCAAGATGAAAATAATTGTGCTCCCGAGTGGGCTCATACAACTTTTCACCGAGCATTAAGAAACTTAGAAAAAAAACAATTCTAAATATTATTAAAGAACAAACTAGCATAGAAAATGGCGTGGCTTTACAAACATCAACTTCAAAAAAGGAAATTTGCAATAAAAACACTTAGAAAAGCCTTGAACAGAAAAGTTGCACTTTGCTCCCTCTCGTCAGGGAGAAAAGTTACTTTTCTGAATGAGAGGTGTGAAAATACAATTATCTGGTAGTGGAATTCTGCTGGTAAGGCCAGTGTCGTCTCCGCAGGTTGGATCAACGATTAAAGGCACCGACTTGAAACTTGGTATGGACACATATATGTATAGTCAGAAATAAACTACTATAAGTACTAAAAATGACTTTTTAGCAAAAAAATATTATTTTAACTGAAGTAAAACCAATTTAATAGATCACATTTGATACTTCAACAAAATCCCGGTTTTCGGACCGGTAGATACTCGTTGGTACAACTTGGCGATCTTCAAGAAACTGTTTGTTTATTTGTTTATTTATACTCTTTATTATACAAAAAGCAAATGCAAAAAGGTTACAGAAAAAATAAATAAAGTTAAGTACAAAGGCGGACTTATCCCTGAAGGGATCTCTTTCTCTCTCTCTCCCTTGGATGTCCATGGGCGGCAGTGATTGCTTTCCATCAGGTGACCTCCTGCTCGTTTTCCCCTATCATATAAAAAATAAACAACGTATATACCCTTGTAGGTCACTCGGAGGGCACACATTATTATTTATTTTTTGAATTATGGTATCCTGCATTACTGCATCCAAAACTTCCGCTGCCCTAAATTTTCTCTTCTTTTCATTAATATTTCTTGTTATTTTCCGATGCATCCATCCGCAATCTTGGAATTCACACCGGATAAGCTGTAAATAGAAATAACATTTGTAACAGCTTAATTAAGAGAGGGTACATTTATGTCATACGTTGTGGAAGTAGAGCAGATCTGGCATGTACTGTACAGTCCCAGGTTAATACTTAAATCTATTTCACTATGATTTCCTTGACAAAAACTAAGTATGGGATGCCAATGACATTAGTAGCACAAAGGTCCACATGACGATGCGTGGTACACATGATTCAGTTTGTTCGACTGTAGTACGAGTATGAGACAGGTAATCTCGAAAATTGTGTTGTACCTACAAAAGTAGTACTAAACAAAGTTCAATATCTCAAAAATGGCTGAATTTGATAAAACATGTCAAAGAACCATCGCTAGAAAACCTGCTTTCAAATAAAAAAAACCGCATTCAAATCGGTCCACCCGTTTAAGAGCTACAGACAGACAAACAGACACACATAGCGGTGAAACTTAAAACACCCCTCTTTTGCGTCGGGGGTTAAAAATACTGTAAAAAAAGAGTTCTATCTAGAGACCCCCTCTAGTGAAGGTTTCTCCATCCTCTTTCCTTAAATTTATCCTGACACTAAGTTAACTAGTTCGCATCCATAAAATCGGTGCCTTGAATAATCGATATTTACGAGTATGTCCTAATTAAAACATAACAAAAGGGTTAACGGTATCCTCGAGGCAACTCCCTAACTCATAAATTTAATTATGCAGGTCTCAAGGGCCTTCAGCAAAGCATTTGTCATGTTTTGTTAATTAGATGACACCTTTGTGTCAAGTTTTAATGGGTTTGGGAGTGTTGTCAATGAGAGGTTTGACACGGCAGTAGGTATACAGAATGTCCGGAATAACGATGTAACACTTCAGGCGATAGGTAGGTCAGTATTTTAGGGAGAGTTTGAACCCTAGGTAAGTACTTAAATATTTAAGTGCGTGATATTTTTGAATGAGGAATGCTGCCAGTAATCCCTAAATTAGTAAGCATGTAGACGTGTAGACAAAAAATTATCAGACATTGACTAGACATAGGTATTTGTATTTCAATCTTACGAGATTTGGTTTTGGTGTAGAATAAAAAAAAGTAGGTATAACACAATCAGTCCAAGTTTCTTGTGGCGCATATTCTTCTTGGCAATGATGGTCTTTCCGAAAGCGCTGGTAGTTTAAAAAATAACGTGTAAAAGTGTCAGTTGCGGCCTATTTACTGCTGAATAAAGGATTTGAATTTTTTGAAATTTGAATTTGACCAAATGTCTGATTGGTCCGGGTGGACCCCCAGAGTCTAAGTTCACGAACGGTCACTGAAATGTGTGCGCATGTGTCCTTGCCATGTACTTATGATCTTTTACTAGGTACTGTAATGATTTAATGATATTTATTTTGTTTCAGAATGGAAATGAAATGACGCTGTTGAAATGGCGATTCTTCTTTATGACTATTTAGAGTTAGAGGAGCGGGCGGGGAGGCACCTCAAAGTTTGGAAAGGTGAGGTTTTAAAAAGGTACATTTTCTGTTCAATTACTTAGATCTGATTATTTCGTCCATAAAATGGTGAAACTATAGAAATTGCTAGAAGAATTTGCTCAGAAAGGTCAAACTACTTAATAGCTACCTAGCTTATGAATAGTAGGTATACGTATATTCATATCCTTAATCCCCCCATAATAAAATTGTTGCATGGCAGCTCGTCGCTAAATAGGTTCAAGCTATATAAGTATTTACTTAACCCACTATTACATATTACTACGTAAGTAAGTAGGTAGAGTATAATGAAATCTTAATGGACATCTTCGCGAGTTGCGGCAGAGGTGTAAATGAAAAAAACAAATCAAAACACAACCTAGTAAACAATCACCGTCGCATGTTTACACTTGTTTACTTATCACCTATTTTGTCATGTAGGTACCTAGGTAATGTAAATATAGGCACTACACGAAGGCACTAAAATAAGTAAAAACAAGATTTGTAACCAATTACTTAGGTACGTAAATTTATATTTTTCGTTTTATTTTTTTATAGTAGATTGTTCAACAAGGGACTAAAACAAGCCATAATGACACGTTATTTTTAGCCACCCGAGCAGAGCGAGGGTGGCTATAGTTCGAGTGGCATTATGGTTGTTTAGTCTCGCGTTAAGCACTCTACTTTTCACTTTGAATGCGCGAGAAAAAAAAACAATGTTTTGTTCAAAATTACAATATTACTTACTTTTTAAAAACGTACGCTCGACTAATAGACAAGCCATATATCTGTTCAAAATTCAAATAGCAAAAAAAAAATTGTTGCGCGGTTTTTCTTTTCTTTTATTGTTTATGAAGTGACGTTTTAAAAGCTTGCATATTTAATTATTTAGCCAACAGTTTCAAATTGAAAACTATTTTAATACTAATTAGACTACGTAATTATTATTATTTATTTAATTTATTTATTTATTTTATTTATTTATTTATTCAATACGAAGTCAGGCTTACAGTTTGCACCAAAACGCCTAGCTCGTTAATACTTAATACTATGCTAAAAATAACATTATTTTAGATAAAAGTGCTCCCCAACCATCGGCAAACACGTCAGCATCCTGGATTTCAGTCAAAAATTCATTTAGCAGCGCAATTGCCCTGGCCGTTGGACAGTTCTTAGCTCTACGAGTCCTCAGCCCCGCCAACGCTGCGAATAAGTGATGGCGGCGGCGCACTCCCGCCCGTACATACCGTTGCGGGACGAATAGAGTCATTTGCCGCAGTACCAGAGGATTATTGACTCTATTTTGCAACAAAGAACAGTAATGTACGAGCAAATGCAACTTTCGCCTATGGCTTAGGGTATCCAACCCAACCATGCCTGACACAAACAGCGACGGAAACAAAAACGGATAATAACCATATAGCCTCTTATACAGGTGCCGAGCAAACTTTCGCTGGACTCTCTCTATGAGCAAATTGTATTTTGATTCCATAGGATCCCAAACAATGGAATTGTATTCCAGCTTACTACGTACAAAAGCATTATACAGGACAATAGAGACAGTTACACTCTTGAACTGCGAGCCTGCACGCATTATGAATCCTAAGGCTCTACTGGCACTCTTGCATGCGCTAATGATATGCTGATGATAGTCAAATTTTTCATCCACAATCAAGCCTAGGTCCCTAGTACTGTGAACTCTGAGCAATGAGCTACCTGCCAAGTCATAGGAATACTCAACAGCTGTCGGAGAACGCGTGAAAGAGATGACTTTGCACTTCCCAGCATTAAACGACAATCTGTTGATACGCGCCCAATTAGATATAGCGTTTATGTCTGATTGCAACGCTTCACAGTCCGCGTCCCCACTTATAGCCGAAAACACCTTCAAGTCATCGGCAAACAAGAGACACTCAGATTTACTGACGACGGCCGGTAGATCATCGACCATTATCAGAAACAGGGTCGGACCCAGCGTGCTCCCCTGACTCACACCAGACCGGGTATAGAACTCCCTAGAAGAGTGGCCACAGATTTGGACATATTGTTTCCGATCCTTCAGGTAGCTGGCGATGAACGTTAGGAGGCACCTGCTGAACCCAAATGCCGATAGTTTCCGCAATAATATATCGTTGTCAACAAGATCGAAGGCCTTTTTAAAATCAAAGTAGGCCGCGTCTACTTGACCGGCTCTATCTATGTGCTGAAGAACAAAATCAGAAAAGTTGACATTGTTGGTGACAGTCGACCGGCCAGCGCGGAAACCATGTTGCGCGTCCGTTAAGTAAGGTGATATTTGGGTAATTATTTGGCGATTAATCAAACCCTCAAAGACCTTTCCAAATACCGACAAGACAGCAATAGGCCTATGAGATGACACCTCGGTAGACGAGCCATCTTTGGGGACCGGTGTTACTCTTGATAGTTTCCAGACCGAGGGATATGTCATCTCTTTTATAGATAAATTATACAAGTAGAGCAAAGGCTCCGCAAGAGCCGACACGCAGTCCCTCAATACGAATATGGGTATACCATCAGGCCCCGGGGAAGAAGAGACTTTTAGTTGGCGCACCACTCGACACAAGTCCTTGTAAGTGATTTCATTCAGGGAAATAGTCACATTTTTTAGAGGGTCTTCATTTAAACTGGCGCTTGAAGCATCAAGAACTGGCGTATCTTCGTGAAACACTGAACTAAAGTAATTAGCAAAAACATCTACAGCTTCAACACTATCTACTTTTTTACCGCAATGAGTGTAAATACCTATTGACGATCGATTGCTGCGCAAATTCCGAATATGTTTCCAGAATACAGTGGGCTCCCGAGTAATATCAAGTCCAATTCTCCACAAATGCCCTCGGTGTGCAAGAGAAATTTCCTCCTTCACTCGGGTTCTATAGTACCTAAACATCTGTTTATTGAATTCGAGGCCATTAGTCCTGAATTTAACGAGGTGGAAATGCTTAAGTTTAATATATTTAATAACCTCGGGAGTGTACCAGGATGGGTACTTATAACGACAAGGGACACTAGATGATAGCCTTCGGGGCACATGGCGAGCAAGGGAGTCATTGAGCATATTGTAGAACATCGCCACCCCCACATCTACGTTTCCTAGGCCATATATGGGAGACCAGTCTATTTCGGCTATGTCTTTGTACAGAGCAAAGAGATCGGCCCTCTTGAAGTTCCACGAAAAGCTTCGTGAGGGCAGTGGGGCACCAAAGCCCACTGCCAACTCAGCTCTCCCACTCGAAAATACATTTTGTAATCGAACCGTCACCTCAACCGCAGGATGATAGGCGTCCAAAGGCACCAACGAATCAATGCACTCTGAAACGACT
>NW_027412842.1:0-12699 GCF_025370935.1 Choristoneura fumiferana | reverse complement strand
ATTGTTTTAGGCTGGTTTATGAATTACGGCAAGAAATAAAAAACACACATCAGTTGTACACAGGCGATGGAACGGAAGAGAGTTTATTAGTTTTTTTTTTTACAATTGAAGTGTCACAGATACAATATATAACATACTCCCGCCTCTTACAAACAACAACAAATTCAGGTTACACTGTAATAGAATTAAATTGAAATTTCACACAATTATTAAATAATTTATAATATGATATGAGATCAAGGGAAGTCAATAATTAGATAGGTAGTCAATTACATTGTGAACAGGCTTTTGGAAACAAATTCAAGCTCAGCTACTGGAACACTAAATCAGTGTCCATAATTTTATCTCAACATAGTCAGCAGGTGACTGAGGTCAATGACCCATAACCGATCATGAATTTGACAATGACTATACTAAACATAAACATAAAAATACAGGTCAAAATTTCAAGAAGTTACACATATGTGCATATGTATGTGCACTACTTATATAATTAAGAGATCAAAAAAAATTACACAAAAAATTATATGGCAATAATTTTCAACTTATTGCAGCTTAAATATAG
Organism: Choristoneura fumiferana; assembly: GCF_025370935.1. Taxonomy (NCBI): domain Eukaryota; kingdom Metazoa; phylum Arthropoda; class Insecta; order Lepidoptera; family Tortricidae; genus Choristoneura; species Choristoneura fumiferana. Next base: position 12,134 of record NW_027412842.1, on the reverse strand, counting down.
CTACTTATGAAACTACATATTATTAGGACAGAACGACGGTTCTGTTCCCTTGGCATCATAATAGTGATATACACCAGCAATATGCATCTAGGCCTGCGGTAACAGAACTATCGTTTTGTTTATACAAGAATAGTACCTACAGAATAATATTATGCGAAATCAACACTAATATTTGAACATTTCTAGTCAGAACATTGGGATAGACACGTTTATTAGATGGGAAGCGGTACAATTTTAGTGATGGGTCTGACATAAACACTATCTTTAATTTTAATTGATACAGCTCTTACATTGCTGTCTTTCCCATGGAACAGCTGAGTTACTCTTCCCATTGGCCAAGATAATGGCGGTGCTTTATCCTCTTTTAAGAGCACAAGGCTATTTAAGTTAATATTTGGCTTACTGGAGTGCCATTTATATCTCATTTGCAGAGAATTAAGATAGTCAGTTCTCCATCTCTTCCAGAAGTTTTGTTTTAGTTTAGTTATCAGTTGATATATTTTAAGTCTATTATCTGGAATGTTTGATACATCAACCTCTGGAAAGGATGTTAAACGATCACCAATGATGAAGTGAGCAGGTGTCAAGCACTGCTCATCAGAAGCATCTTCACTTAAAGGGGAAATGGGACGGCTATTTAGTATGGCCTCTATTTCTATCAGCAAAGTATTAAAGTGCTCATATGAAAGTACATGGTTACCTAGGACGCGTTTCAGGTGATGTTTTAAATTTTTCACTCCTGACTCCCACGCCCCCCCCCAATGTGCTGATGCAGGTGGTATAAATTGCCATTCAAAACCTTCTATACTGGCAAAGTCAGACAAAACTTGTTTATTGTTTTGAAATAGATTGTAAACAGCTTTCAACTCATTGCTTGCCCCTATAAAATTTGAGCCGTGGTCACTAAACATTTGTAAACATTTACCACGACGAGAAATAAATCTTTTTAAAGCATTAATGAATTCTTTTGACGACAAGTCGCTGACTAGTTGGAGGTCGATCGCTTTGGTCGACATGCAAATAAATATGCAGACATACCCTTTGTGAATCATTGGCTTCCTGCTGCGCCATTCTTTTACCTCTAGGGGCCCAGCAAAATCTACGCCGCTCAGCAGGAACGGTCTGGCCGGCGTCACCCGGTACTTTGGCAGGTCGGCCATTATTTGTGTCAGCGGTTGTCCTTGAAATCTGAAACATTTCATGCAGTTAAATATTAGCTTGCGCAGTCTGTTTCGCGCATTTAGCGGCCAGAACCGTGATCTCAAATTGGACAACGTAGTCTCGATACCAGCATGGAGCAGACGTTCATGTTCCTGCAATATAATTAAATCAGTAACGTGATGTTTCGATGGCAACAGTAAGGGATACTTGTGATCCCGGTGAAGAGCCGCGTGCTTCAACCTACCACCAACACGTAAACAGTCATTTTCATCCTTGAAAATGTTAAGATATTTAATTTGGTTGACAGTGAACTTGCAGTCATTTCTGTCAACATCAGAGGTCAATATCTGGAATTCTTTGCTGAATTCTTCCTTCTGGAGCAGCATAACGATTTTATTAGTAGCCTCTTTCAATTCCTTTATGGATATGGGGCCCTTTAATTTATTGCTAGGGTGCCTGGAATTATGCACAAATCTGTAAACATACGCAAAGGTGCGAAGTAGGCGCCACCATTTTGAAAATCTTTGGAATACCGTGGACATGTACGACTCAGGTGCCTCATGCGACGCCAGCGCGACTTGCTTTGCTTCCTCAACGACTGCAGAACACAACTGGGGCGGTACTTGCCACTGCTCTCTATCAAATGTCAGCCAAGATGGACCCTGAAACCACAAATTATTTTTAATAAAATCTTGGGGCATTTGACCTCTGGACACCGCATCTGCAGGGTTTTCAACAGTGTTAACGTAACTCCAGTTCAGGTGTATTGTCAATTCCTGTATTTGAGCGACCCTATTAGCGACAAATACCTGCCATCGTGATGGATCTGCCCTGATCCAGGACAATGTTATCATGGCATCAGACCAGCAATAAACGTCACCTAAATCGACTTTTAAAATCTGAGCAATATTATTGATAAGGCGGGCAAGCATGTGAGCCGCACATAGCTCAAGCCTGGCAAGAGTCACAGTCTTTATGGGGGCCACGCGCGATTTCGCGCATATGAAGTGGACTGTATATTGGTTGTTAGGTAAACGACATCGCGTGTAGACCACACATCCCAGAGCCTTGGTAGAAGCATCCGAGAACCCATGGAGCTCCAACTTACAGCGTTCTGGATGGACCATAAGTCTGGGGACTGAAACAGAGTTTAAATTTGGCAATTTCTCACAAAATGCTTGCCACAAACAATAAATATCATTGGGGATATCATCATCCCAATCAATTTTGGCTTTCCACGTCAATTGCATTATTATTTTTGCAAAGACAGTGACAGGGGCTACAAAGCCTTGAGGATCAAAAATTTTAGCTATTTCGGTAAGTACATGCCTCTTAGTTTTCTTGGCATTGCAAAATCCATCAGGACAAGACACAGACAACCTATCACTTGAAGGATCCCATTTTAAGCCCAATGTTTTCACAGCTGCATCCTCATTGGCATCAAATTTGAAAGTGCACTTGGTGCGCTTCTCCTTTGGAATATTATTTAATACAATTTGATTATTGGAGTACCATTTGTGAAGTTCGAACTGGCCTTTACCTAGCAGGCATTGCAATTCGGACATAGTTTGAACAGCTTTGTCAATACTATCAGATCCTGCCAAGATGTCGTCACAGTAGGTATTCTCCAATACGACCTTAGAAGCCAAAGGAAAATTTTTACCTTCATCCTCTACCAGCTGGAGCAGCGTCCTGGTCGCGAGGTAGCTGGCAGGCGCAGTGCCGTAAGTCGCGGTGCTCAACTGCAGGCACTTCAACTCTCCACCAGGGTCGCGCCATAGAATACGCTGTAGCGATTGAAACTTTTTAATATTTACTTGGCGATACATTTTTGTCATGTCACAAATAAATGCGTATTTATTCAGACGAAATTTCAACAAAATTTCAAATAGATTTGCCTGGACAACAGGACCGACATACAAAACGTCATTGAGGCTAACTCCTGAATTTGATCGCGCTGAGGCATTGAAAACTACCCTTAATGACGTCGTAATAGCGTCCTCCCTTATCACTGGCAGATGTGGCATGTAAAACTCAGGTTGAGACTCGTCAGGAAAATCAGTTACCCAATGGGCGTGGCCCAACTGCACAAACTCGTGAATAAAGTCAGAATATTTTTTATATAGCTCAGGATTATTCTGGAGCTTTTTTTCCAAACTAAGAAGACAACGCAAAGCCATATTAAAAGAATTACCTAATTTAGGCAGCATCTCCTCTTTGACCGGCAAGTCGACTTCATACCTGCCCGTGGAGTCGCGCGAAACGGACTGCACGTACAGCTGCTCGCAGGCGGCATCGGCGCTCGACATGATGTGCTGCGCAGGCAGCTCCTCCATTGTCCAGAACTTTGTCAAGTCATCCTGTAAAAATTTGCACACAGAATTGTCTGGCATTTTAATTAACTGATTCCTGGTCAGAACCAGATTTCCACAGAAAATCCAACCAAAAGTTGTATTTAATAACCCAGGAATATTTGGACCCAAGTTTAACTGACCATCTTGCATACACAACCGGAAGTCATTAATGCCTAAAATTGCATCTACTTTTCTAGATACATTGAAATCAGGATCGGCTAAATTGACAGAACCCGGCCACTTCATTAAATTCTTTGGAAAGTTGGTAGTTGGCAAAGACTCAGTAATTGTTTTTAGCACACAAAAATCACTATTGAATTTGTGCTTAAAATCTCTGGTAGAGATTTGTAAATTAATTTTTGCATTGACAGGAGTTGCATTACCACCTACACCAGAGACAGAAAACTTGACAGGAGTCTTTTTGCAAGCTAATTTGGCAACAAAATCCTCTGTAATGTAGTTCTTTTGACTACCACTGTCTAATAATATTCGACAAAAATGGATCTCACCAGAATCATCGATGACATAACACAAGGCTGTTGGAAGGAGAGATATTTCACATTTTTCTTCCACAGCAGTGTTGTGTAAGTTGAGAGTCGGCTGCGGCACAACTAATGAGTCTGCCAAACATGAACTCTCTATGGCCGGTGTTGACAAGATCACTCCATCTGCCAATGGCTCGGCTTCATTTTTGGAACTGGAAACAATCAAATTATTTGGAGAGACAGGCACAGATTTTGGATGTAGCAGGGTGTGATGTTTCTGCTGACATGATCTACACACAAAGGTTTGTTTACAATCTGACACAGAGTGACCAGCGGACAAACAAAGAGAGCACAACTTAAACTTGTCTGTAAATTTTATCCTATCATCAACTGTCAGTTTTAAAAACTTGTAACACCTATTGATGTAATGCTGGCCATTACAAAATCCACACAGCTTACCTGATTTATTCTGTTTACCATTGCTCTCCTTATTTGTGATCACATTTGACACGGACCGATGACTGCTAGAGGTTGGCTTGGTGGACTCAGATGAAATCATCTCCAATGCTTGGCATCTCTGCTGAATATGCTTGATAAAATCATTTATGCTAGGGAAATCCTTGGACTTTCGACTCAGTTCAAAGTCTCTTAATGAACTAAAGTCCAACTTTGAGCATAAAACATGAATGAGAAGCATGTCAGCTAGTTCGGGCACCTGTAAAGCTAGCAATGAGTTAAAATGCTGCTGAAAATCGTTCATCAAGTTTCTCAAGTCGTAATTGCGGTTTATTTTGCCCAAATTTAACAGTGAGTGAATGTGATGGTTGGCAATCAAAACTTTGTTATCATATCGTTCCATCAGCGCATCCCATGCTTTACTGTAATTAGCAGCAGAGTGGTCAATTGTTGAGACCAATGCGGCCGCTTCCCCCTTTAAGCAAGATTTCAAGTAATAAAACTTACTAACATCATTTAGGTCATTATTGCTATGAACCAAGCTGCTAAACAAGTCTTTAAAGTTAAGCCACTCGTTATAGTTTCCGCCAAAGGTAGGAAGTGAAATTTTAGGAAGAAGACCGGCGCCTGAAGAAGGCTTAGAAGTTCCATGCATTGACTGAGTATTCGTACTCGCGTCCGGCGCGCACGCGGTCGCCTGCCGCCGCTGCAGCGCCAACAGCAGCTCGGTGCACCTGGTTTCTAGCTGAAGGCCCGCTTCCTGCTCGGCGGGGTCCAACGATTCAATACTCATGTTGACGTCTTCAATCTTGGCCAAAATTTCACGTAACCGCTCGTTGTGAAACGGGAGCTCGTCGATGGGCGCTTTGTTCACCAAATTTGATATGTGCGTAACACGCCCTTTTAAAAATCGCCTTTTGTTTATAAGCGGTTGTAGTTCGCAGGTTGTAGACTTCAAAGATGCCTCTTCTTGATCTGACGCCATTTTGATGCCACGTTTTATAACTCGGGCGCCGGCGCCGACAAAGGCACGTTGATTCAATCTGGCTCAATCCGCCCTCGCAGCACAACAAGGACAATGCGTTGACGATAAATATCTTGCAGAATACTTATTCCGGTATTTAAGGACCAATGTTTTAGGCTGGTTTATGAATTACGGCAAGAAATAAAAAACACACATCAGTTGTACACAGGCGATGGAACGGAAGAGAGTTTATTTATTTTTTTTTTTTTACAATTGAAGTGTCACAGATACAATATATAACAGTCATAGTTCCTATATGCAGGCTCAAATTTTTCCTTCACTACACCGAGGACCGCATTCTGTGAATAGTTTTGAACTCAGAAAAGCTTGCAAATTATGATTCTGAATGTTGCCAGAAGGTCCGGTGGTTCATTTTTTTCATACCTAAGAAATCATGTAAATGGACTGAAAATGCTTTTGAAACCATTTTAATAATTATTTTCCTGACAATATCCCATTTTTACAAGCTTTCATTTAACTTGCAACGTTACATATATGTATGTCTGCAAGTTGAATTTGACCCACTTCCAGTGGCCGGATTGACTTGAAATTTGGCATACTTATGTAAATCTGATGACAATACAATAATCGGATAGTGACATCCTGGTGGTCCAACTAGGATCGTCTCTGAAGGACGGAACTCTTCAACGGTTAATGGCATCGACTTGAAATTTGGTACGGAAATGTAGTTTAGATGACGATCAACAAAAAGTACAGTCAGCAAAAAAGCTGTATTAAAAATTAAATTTTTAATGAAATACTTTTTTCTTATTATTAAAAATAAAAGTTATCAACTGACTCGGTATATGCATATTTTTTTAATATTATAAAGCATATATTTAATGCATATATTAGCTTTTTTTCAGTCCATTTACATGATGTTTTAAGGGATGGGGTATATAAACAAAATGGACCACCGGATCTCCTGGCAACATTCAGAATCATAATTTGCAAGCTTTTCTGAGTTCAAAACTATTCACAGAATGCGGTCCTCTAATTTTGCATACGCAACTTCCCTTGGCGCCTGCTCTATACATTTACAAATATTTTTACGTGAACTTTTAACAAAATAATTACAATATAGCTCTATCTTACACTGTAATGCTCATAAATAGATACATATCCTGTAGCATTTTTTTATAATAAAAACACTGTTCGAGGGAGTAGAAAGTAGACAGTTTTCTAAAATTAATGACTTTCGGTAATGGTGTTTCACAGATTCAAACATGTTTCTCTGTAACAATTCATTACCAAGATCTTATTTGTCGTTTCTAATATTTTCAACTAGCTGCTACTTGTATCACACATGGAGAGTTTTAATTACGTACCTGCATACCGTATTCAATATTAATTTAAAACTTTTAATCTTGATTATGTTGCCCTCATTAGCCTGCATTAAAACGACGTTATGTCGCCGAACAGTTAGCAGCAGAACTGGATGAGCGATTACGGTGCTTAAATTGAATTACACACGACTCTACTGCAAAAGTAATAAGAGTGTTTAGATCATTTGGACCACCACAACCGCTCATATACTTCTGCTGCTGACTGTACACAGCTTGATTAAATATCTGCCTGTAACATTTTCGTGGAATCCAATCAATTAAATCGCAAAGTTATTTTGAGGTAGGAATTCTAATCTCAATATTTATCCGCATCATAACTAAATCACTAAAGTGGAATCATTCGCGCCATTTAATATAAGTTTCACGAACCGTATAAAAATATCACCCCTGCCAACAAGCCATGGCGGAATCACCACCCCACAACTAGTAACCCCATGTCAAACATAAATAGTGAAAAGTAAATAAATGAGCATCAGTGCCCTGATTATTTCGTTCCTCTACGTTCACGCGGCCATTTTGAATTTCAATTTTTTTAGGTCCATAAACGTTAGGGCGATAATAAATGGGATATTCACTTATTACCAATGATAAAAAGTATTTACTTAGGGGAGTTTTATTACTGGATATTTTCGTAGTCTGTTCCAAAATTTCAATTTTCGCTTTTATTTTATAAATATTACATTTACTACTTACTACCTAAGTATTTAAATTTTCCCCTGTAACCGATTATACCTACAAAACGCACGACCTTACCCAATTTAGGCTATAGGCACTGATGTGGCTATAGGTATCTATGCACCCTTCGACATTGACATTGAAATAGGAAAGGTCGACCGCCGTTCCCACAGGCTCAATGCTTTTGCCCCGATACTTTTTCCAAGTAATACCTACATATTGGATTTGTGTGATGTCGATAACACGATTTAGGAAAAAAAATAGATTTGGTCGTTTTCTGGTCTTATGATTGGGATAGTTAGATCTTGTTATATGTAGATTTTATGTTTTCCAATATTATACATTTAGATGTTGGACGGCACTTTGTAATATTCCAAAAATACTGATATTTCATATTTAGTACCTATATCGTGTCAGAAACAGAAAAATCGTTTAACCTGGGTAATTGAATTTATCGCTTCATTCATTACCTTATCATCTTTCATCACAAACTTATGATCTGACATAAATTTTTCAATTTCCACGTTTAGCGGCCGTTTAGAAAATTATTTTCCACAATCTACCAAGCAGAGGCATACTCAAAACGCGAAGCTTAGTTCATTTCCGCCACAGACCGCCCTATAATAACTGAAATGCTTTAAGTTAATGCTTAGAACTTGGCAAACGACGATACTTCTGTTTACTCTCTACCTGTAAATTTTATTTTCTTGAGAGTTTAATGAGCGTGGGACCGCTGTAAATTACAATTTCTGAGCAAAGAAATGCATTTTTGGTAATAATAGTTCCCTAAGAAAATAAAGCTAGGTATACCGTAGGTAGTATAGTTATAGCCTTTTCGAAAAAATGCGACTAATAAAACACACTTATTCTTCTAGTAGTAGCAGCACTAGTCTATTTATCAGGAAAAAAAACGAACTGCTAATTGCAAAGTCAAGTTTGCGTAGAGCGAGAGTATTATTTTTTGACGGTCCATGCTAACACTTTTCTTTTTTTTAAATAAAAGCCCAATTTCTTGACTTATACTTTTGATTAAAATTTTATTGTACTGAAATTTTCTTATTTTCAAGAACTTGTCGTTTTCACTTAGCGAGTTATTTAATTAAATGATGTTACTTGAGTTGCCAAGATTTTATACCATTTTCTCTTACTTTGAACGTTTATCCTACTAATATTGTAAATGCGAAAGTTTGTAAGTCTGTTTGTTTGTTTGTTACTTCGTCACGTCTAAACCACTGAACCGATTAAGATGAAATTCGGTATTCAGATAGTTTGAATCCCAAAAAAGGACATAGGATAGTTTTTATCCCGAAAATTGCATAGTTCCCGCGGGATAGCGATAAACGAATTTTGCGCGGACGGAGTCGTGGTAACGGCTAGTAGGTATATATTTACGTTTAATATTCATGAAGTAAATATACTGCTTTTAAATTTTTGATATAAATACTATGCATAATTCCTTTCTTCACACATTGACAAATATACCTACTGATTGCATATTTTATTTGTTGGTAATTTTTAGATCCTTTTTGATAAAATATCGACATAAACGCACAAGTTATCTTAGCGCCAACACTAAATAAATTAAGCATTCGGCTGTGGAGAAATTTCAGACTTGTCACGAAGAAGTATTGTATTGCAGACATTTAACATTTACCCCACATAGGAATTACGGGCCACGTAGGCATTCACATTTACAAATAGGTAAAACAAATCAAAAACTGCTTCTAACTCACACTAGGTAGCTACAACCATGTGGCATTATTTATTACAATCTGTGATAATATTGTTGGTGGAATTCACATGTGAAAAACCAAAGCTGAAAAACCAAAAATAAACATGAGTATCTTTATAAGTACAGAAATAAAATAATGGAGGCAATCGTTAATATTCTCTTAATTTTGTATCTAATTATACATTTTCACCCAATTTTATATTCCTTTGTGTACAGCCACGGGTAGGTACTTAAATGTCACATGTCGTATATTATTGGCAGATCCTTTAAACTTCTGATGGCATTACCTGTCTTGAAAAACAACTCACAATGCCCGAACACTTCACACCTATTACGATACACCCCGCTTCCATTCACAAATGTGACGCCACACACAAAGACTCGAACATAAACGTCACGGCGGTGGTTTTTCAAAAATCGAACGGTCTTCATTTTATTTCTTCTCTCCCAGTATTTGATGCATTAGGCACGAATTAGTCGGCCAGTTCTTTCACGACGTAGATATAATGTACAGTTTTTTTGATGGTATCTGTTGCATTCACAAAGTGACAAAGTAGTAACGCCCATTGCTTGTGTGTGGCGGAGCTTGGGTGGCTCAGAGAAAACCTGGAGAGCGTCTGTCGAACAATTTCATTACCTAGTTGGAAAAATGACCTCATTCCTTTTTATAGAAAATTCTTGTTATTTCTCCAGATGTGAACATAATAATATACAAACTTGTGTCTAACTATCGATATAGAAGTAGGTAGGTAGGCGTGGTGGCCTGGTGGTTTGACCTATGACCTCTTAAGTAGAGGATCGTGGGTTCATATCCGGGCTCGCACCTCTAAGTTTTTCGGAATTCATGTGCGAAGCTACAGTTGAAATTTACCACGAGCTTAACGAAGCAGGAAAACATCGTGAGGAAACCTGCGAAGCAATTCAATAGTGTGTGTGAAGGGGGACGTACTTGAATATAGTGATAGTCTAAAACAGAACTAACGTAGTTGTATTATTTTTGAGGAATCTAAAAACGGTCTAGAAAACCAACACATCGAGGTTCAAATGGTATTTTAAACACTTGAATTGGTTCTCAACGCCCTTAAACACAAATACTTACCGAGAAACAAACTTCACGCTTAAAACAGAATTCCAATACTCAATTACGTGGCCACAAAAATAGCTTCAAATTGTTACCTCTTCATTTTCTGAGCGTGAAATATTCGTTAATGTAAGGCTAACCACACAATTCGGGACCTCATGCAGTCTCTAGAACAAAAGGTATGGTTACTGCCCAGTAGCAAGTAAACCCCCATGATGCCAGTGCGTTGTATCAAAACCACAAACAAGGCTATTGAGACCAGCGTACTTTGGCTCGCTTTGTTTTGTTGACCATAGAAACTTGTACTATGTATTGTTGGAAACCAAACTATAATATTACCGGTGGGTGGCTTGGTTCGATATGTAAAGGCTTCACCCAAACGATGACAGATTTGCAACCTGTTATTGATTGCTTCCTCGGCACAATCAATTGTAAGTGATGGAGACGTCTGCTACCGTGCAGAGCGAACTAAGAGTACAGATCTAGTGAACAGTTTTTTTCCATTTTATTTTGTCGGATAATCTAAATTTATCTTGCTTCCTCAAGTAGTTTATTGAAGTTTACTGAAGCAAATTGAGAAAGCAAGATAAAATACGCACGACAAAATACGATGGAAAAACTTAATTCAATAGATTTTTATGTAGCAGTAAAAAGCAAATTTTGTATTCAAAAATTGAAAACTTTGTTACACCTATTTGAAAATTAACGAGTACCACCACGTGCGTTAGTTTCAAAAATACGGACTTTGCTCTCCAGAAAAGTATCACGCGTCTAACAAAACTTGGCAAACTAAGTTAAGTACAATTATCTTCAGACTAGGGCCTGTTTCACCACTTGTCGACTAACTTTAAGTGTCAGATAAAAAGTAATTGCCGTCTTTTTTATTCGGACAAACAACAGAGGACGGCATCATTGATATTCGTCACTTAAAGTAAGTCGACAGTGGTGAAATCGTTATAAATTCATCTAGCTCGAATTCAGTTTCTAATATAAAGTTAAATGGTCAAACTATTGAATTTGTAAAATCAACAGTATTTTTAGGAATAACGCTCGATTCTAAACTCAGTGGGGACCTCACGTACAGCAATGCGGGTAATTGAGCTCTGCTCTTTGCAGTTTGAAAATACGGCAGCTAACCGAATGTGGCGACGGCACGGTTGGTGTATTTGCTTACTTTAATAGCATTATTTCGTACGGCCTTATTTTATGGGATCTGCTGCAGACATTGAGTCAATTTTATTTACAAAAGAAGCAATTAGAGCAATTAATTTGAAACGACGCGTGAATCTTAAGATCTTTTTTTAAGGAAACAGATATCCTAACCTGGCCGTCGCTTTTATGTTTTTGAAATAATCATGTATGTTAGGAAGAACATATGTGATTTTCCACTAACGTCGATAAGCCAAAGCTACGTAAGAAACACAGGGAAGCTTAAGTTCCATGCTTACAGACTGGCTAAACCAAAAGTCTTTTCTGGAAATTGCATACGTTTTATAATAAAATTCCAAAAAATATTAAAATGAAACGGATACAAAATTCAGATCTATTGTCAAGAAGACATTAATATCAAAGGCGTATTATAAAGTTAATGATTATATCATGGACAGGATATTTGGAAATAATTCCGATCCGCATTAGCGATCCCTTCAAATAGCGACCTACTGTTTAAAATAAAGTGTGTTAAATACTTGTTGATGTATACATATCATTTATAATATTTAAATCTGTTTTAAAAAAAATAAATATATATACCTCGTGAGTTTCTTGCCGGTATTCTTCTCAGCAGAGGTTTTTCCGAACCGTGGTAGATTTTTTTTAAA
>NW_027412841.1:0-12800 GCF_025370935.1 Choristoneura fumiferana | reverse complement strand
TGTCTGTCTGCTGTCTGTCTGTCTGTCTGTCTGTCTGTACGCTTTCACGCCAAAACCGCTGAACCGATTTGGATGAAATTTGTACAGAGATAGAATAGACCTTGGGAATGAACATGGCTATCTTTTATCGGAAAAAATAGGCTTTAAGGGGTTAAATATAGGGGTATGAAAGTTTATATGGTGGAAGTTTGTCGCCTGTCGAAATAAAACCATGAAACTTGGCATTTAGGAACTTAATAAAAATAAGTCCGGTATTTATGTAGAGCCTTTTTGAAAAAATTCACCTGTGAGGGATTGAAATAGGGGATGAAAGTCAATGGAAGGCGTCATTATCGAAGATTAAATCGGATGGTTCTTTGTGAAACTTGCCATTTCGACACGTGTAAGAGATAATAGACATTGTTTCGCGCGTTTTTTAAAATTCTTCCTGTGTAAGGGTGAATACGGGGATGAAGAGTTTATGATGAGGTTCGTCATGTGTCGAATATAAATCGATTGCTACTTTATAAACTTTTGCATTTGGGCACTTATTAAAAAATAAAAATAGATATTTGTTCAAGCGTTTTTGAAAATTCTTACCTGCGAGGGGATGAAATAGGGGATGAAAATTTGTATGGAACGTCGTCATTTATCACAGATAAATCGATGGAAATCTTTTGTGTTAGGTATTCGATAATTGTGGCATACGGAAACTCCGTAACTCTGGCCGGTCGTACGCCACAAAATGATTATTGCTTGATTGTTGATGTTTATAGAGAGTGGACTGTATATAGGTGAAGAATGAAAGATGATTTTGAGATCTGGCACACTGATGCAGCTTGAGAGTGAGAGAGAGAGAGAGGTCGGGAGCGCTTCTTATTTGTTGCTTATCCATACGCTGTCGCTCGGAGACTGAACGTTGTGGTCGGGACCGCGCTCGCTTTTATACCCGCGAGAATTACCTTAAAGGGATCGCGGTCCCCCCACTCCTCCGCTCCCTTCCCCGCTCTCGCCCTACTCGTCTTTATTTTATTAAAAAACTTAACTAATCCTAATTACAAATCAACAAATCTTAATACTAATACTTAAACCTAGTTAACGATAATATTTTGGGACTTTTTCCTTAATTCTGTAGCGCGGCCGCGAGTCGGTCCGCGCTACTGTCCCGCTCGCACCTAGGGGTTATACGTATAACCGTCCCGCTCACACGAGCGAGGTTATAAATATAACTACTGCGCCGGGTCCGGCGCCGCTCATTTGGCGCACGGACGCGACGCAGGCGGTTGCGAGCTTATCCTACTAAATGAAACTAGGCGGTAAGTATTTCTTTATTGCACATAACTATATACATATCACTTAACTAACTTATTCTATATACATGAAATTAGACGCCGTTCTGTACATTTCTCCCGCCGTCGCCGTGCGATCCCACTGGCAGAACGACGATCTTCCTCGCCGGCCTGCGTAGCACGTGTCCTCGGCTTGTAGTCACGTCGACGACTCGTACCACGCCGTCCTTGCCGGGGTAGATTCGTGTGATTCGTCCTCGGGGCCATGTGTTTCGGGGCATATTCGAGTCGCATATGATTACGACATCGCCGACTGCCGGGCTCGCTCCGCTGCTATGGGGCTCCCGCCGGTGTTGTAGTAGCGGTAGGTACTCTCGTACCCAGCGCCTCCAGAAGGTGTCGGCGAGTTGCTGGGCGCGCCGCCATTGTTGGCGCGCGTCGCCGTCGCTCTCTTCGAAGGTACCGGGGGCTGGCGAGTGGCAGTCGGGTCCGAGGAGGATCATGTTCGGGGTCAGCGCTGTCGGGTCATTGGGGTCGACCGACACGTGCGTTAGCGGGCGAGAGTTGACGGTCGCTTCGGCTTCCAGCAGCAGGGTGTGTAGGATCTCGTCGCTCGGGTATTTTTCATGGAGCGTGGCCTTCAGGGCCTCCTTCACCCCGCGGACCATTCTCTCCCAAGCTCCCGCCATGAAGGGGGCGGCAGCCGGGAGGAAGCGCCAGTTGATGCGGCGGGCCTCTGCTTCGTTCTTGACGGCTTCGCTAAGTTCTCGGGCGGCGCCTCGAAAGGCGGTAGCGTTGTCGCTCCATAGCTCCGTCGGGCACCCGCGCCGCGCAATGAAGCGGCGCAGGGCGTTGATGGCCGAGTCGGTGCTCAGGGAGACGACCACCTCCAAATGTACTGCCCTCGAAGTCAAGCAGGTGAACAGGGCGACGTGTCTCTTCTCGCGATGGCGTGCGACGGTCACTTCTAGCGGGCCGAAGTAGTCCAGGCCCGTGAATGAGAACGGGCGGGCTCCATAGGCGAGGCGCGCAGCGGGTAAGTCGCCGGTAGCGGGGGCGGCCGGTCTCGCTTTGCGCAGTAGGCAGCGGGCGCAGCGGGCGATGACCTCTTTTACCGCCGGGCGAATCTTCGCTATGTATACACGCTGGCGTAGCTCGTTGACTACTATCTCGGTCCCGCCGTGGTGCAATTTTTCATGTATATGCGCGATGTACAGCTTCGTATAATAATGTGTTCTATGTAACACCGCGGGATTCACCATCTCCTTTTGTATCGCGTCGGCCGCTGCGATTCTGCCGCGTAATCGCATCACTCCATCCGCGTCTATAAACACGCTGATTTTTGCGAGTCTGTCGTCCCTTTCTGGCGCGCGGCCGTCCGTAATGCGCTGTCTCTCTTGCGCGTAGGCATCTTTCTGCGACGCGCTCGTCAACAGCTGTTCGGCTTTGTTTATGTAGCGAGCCGGTAGCACGATGTATTTTTCGTGTTTTTCGGGCGCGATGCGGTTGCGTGGCACGTGAGCGGTCGGCGTGCGCCTGTCCCATTCTTCATCTTGAGACTGGTTAGCGCGCGTTCTCTTTCTGCGTGCTGCGGCGACGACTTGTGGTGCGGGCGACGATCTCTTGTGGCGGCAAAGGTCGATGAACTGCAGGACACGTGCAGTTGTTCTTAATAATCGCGTCCACTTCGAGAAGCGTTCGATTTCGGGCAAGTGGGCGTGGCGCGCGCGTTGGTCTTGAAGCGCGTTACATTTTTCTTTTTCTTCGCCGGTAGCTGGAATTTCGACCTTATTTTCTTCGGGCCAAGAATCTTCTCTCTCGTACAAGAATAGCGGGCCGCGGAACCACCGATGTCTCGGACCGAATTCTTCCGGGGTGGCTCGCGTCGCGTCGTCGGCGACGTTGTCCGCCGATGGTAGCCAGCGCCATTCATTTTTCTTGGTGAGGTCTTCTATCTCAGCGAGGCGATGCGCGACGAACGTCTTAAATGTGCGGGGCTCGGAGCGTATCCACGCTAGCGCCGTACGAGAGTCGCTCCAGTATGTGCGTCGGGCGACCTCGTAGTCGTGTTCGTCGGCGACCGTGTTGGCTAGTCGCGCGCCTAGCAGAGCGGCTTGCAGTTCGAGACGGGGCACGGAGATGGGTTTGTTCGGCGTGACGCGGCTCTTCCCTGCGGCGAGTGAGATGGTCACGCTGTCATCGGCATGAATTATGCGCCAATAGACAGCGGCCGCGTAAGCTTCTTGGCTCGCGTCCACAAATGTGTGAAGCTCGTAGCGCGCGCCCGGCGTTGCCCCGTAGCACCTAGGTATATGTAGGTCACCTAGGCGGTGCAGTTGTTGCAGCCACTCGCTCCATCGGTCGTGCAGCTCGGGGGGCAACTCTTCATCCCATGCAGTGTCGTATCGCCACGTGTCTTGCATGATGCGCTTTGCCGGTGTCGTGATGGGCGAGATGAGCCCTAGCGGGTCGAATATCGACATAATAAGGCTAAGGGCCTCCCTCTTCGTTGGCGGACGTAGATTTTTCATTATTTCGACGGGTGCCCTTCTATTGTTGAGCCGGAAGCTGATACTATCTCTCTTCGTGTCCCACAGCAGGCCGAGTGTTTTTTCTATCTCGCTCCCGCCGATAGGGACCGTAGCTCCGTCTCGCTCGCTCCCGCCGATAAGGGACGTCGCGCCCTCTCGCTCGCTCCCGCCGGTAAGGGACATCGCGCCTTCTCGCTCGCACTCGTTGTATGCCCATCCGCGTAATTCGAAGCCAGCCTTCTTGTGTATGAAATCGACGTCTTTTATTACGCGTCGTGCCTCTTCTGTCGTAGCGAAGCTTTGCAGGTAATCGTCCATGTAGTGATTTCTCTCGATTGCCCTGGCGGCGTCCGGGTACTCTTCGGCGTGTTCCCGCGCGTTTCTATTTTTTATGTACAGCGCGGTACACGGTGACGACGTAGCGCCGAAGATCACGGACGACATTCTATATTCTTGCGCTTCGCCTTCGCGCCGATCGCCGCGCCATAAGAAGCGTAGGGCGTCTCTGTCTTCTTCGCGTATCTTGATCTGCATAAACATTTCCTTTATATCGGCGGAGACCGCCACGGCGTGCTGTCGGAACCGCATAATGACGCCGGGCAGGCTTTGCAGTAGGTCCGGGCCCGACAGGAGCATATCGTTGAGGCTGCGGCCGTGAGATTTGGCCGCCGCGTCGTGCACGAGTCGTATCTTCGGCTTGTCGGGATTGCAGACCGCGAAGTGTGGCAGGTACCATGTGCGGGCGCTAGGGGGCGCGGCCGCGGGCTCGGCGTACTTAGACGTGAGTAAGTTGAGGACGCGCTCGTCGTATTGTTTCTTCAGCTGTTCGTCGCGATCGAGTTTGCGCTCGAGCGTGTGTAGTCGCTTGAGTGCGTCGGCTCGATTGTTGGGTATCTTGCCCTCTCGCTCTCTCCATAGCAGCCCCGTTTCGAAACGTCCGTCGGGTAGGCGGCGACTCGTTTTTTCTAATATTTCGAGGGCTTGTAGCTCTGGATCGCTCTTCTGTTTTCTCGGCTCGATGGATAGCGACTCTAATGCGAAATAGTCGCGCATCATTTTTTCCATGTGATTAGCCGGTTCGGTCAGAGTGAGATGGGCACAGCAGTACGCCACGGGCTCCGCTTGTGAGGTGCGGCACCCGTGTAATACCCAGCCTAGTAGCGTGCGCGACGCGACGAGTTGATCGCGCCGTCCTCTTCTAATTTCTTGCGAGATGATTAGCTCCCAATTGTCTTGGCCGATCAATATTTTCGGCGTGGCGCGGCTGCATGTGACTTCATTCTTGATGTCTTCTAAATGTCGGCAGTCGCGTAGTTCTCGTTCACTTATCGACTGCGTCGCGAAGTCGAGGCTTGCCACGGTGCGCGCGTTATTTATTTGCAGCTCGTCGTCGCTGTATTTGCCTCGGATCGCCACGCCCACCCTCTTGCTTTTCTTGTGCGCTACCTCCGTCCCGCTCACTCCTTGGACCCACATTTGTTCGGTGGGACCGTCGAGACCGAGCACGTCGGCAACCGCTGCGTCGATGATGGTGACCGTGCTGCCGTCGTCTAATAGCGCGTATGTTTCGATGGTGGCTTGCGGCCCTCGCAGGACGACCGGCGCGATCTTGAGATAGGCGCGGCCCGTTTTGGTGGTTGCCGCGCCGACTTGTTCGACTGTCGCGTTCGTTGCTGGTTCGATCGGAGGCTGCGGCGGCCGCTTTGGAGCGTCGGGGGAGGCCGGCGATGGTTTCTCGTGATGCAGCAGACGATGGTGCCGCATGGGGCAGCCGCCGCGGCCGCACGGCTTAGCGCGGCACTCGTAGCGGCGGTGCTTGCTAATGAGACAGCGATAGCAAATGGTGTGTTTCTTCGCTATCTCCCATCGCTCGTTCGTGTCCGCCTTGATAAAATTCGGACACGTAGGTAGTTGGTGGCCTTCCTGCTTGCATTGAGGACACGGTGACTTTGCTTCTTTGCGCGATTTCGTGGCGGTTTCAGTGGTGGCGGTGTAGGCGCGTTCGACTTTTTTCTTTATTATTTTGTTTTCTTGCTTCTCAGTAGACAGCTCGGGCGGCGCGTAGGGCGCGCATTTATCCGCTTCGCGGTTGAGAAATTCGGCGATCTTCTTTATTTCGGGTACGTCTTCGTTTATTGTTGCATAGTCGTACCATTTGCTTCGCAGGATCGGCGTTAGTTTGTCGACGATCGTGCGCAATACTTCCGGGGTGTGAAGGTATTGCGGGCGTTTGAGCATCTCGATTGTTGCTACTGTGTTAGCAACGCGGCTCGCGAAGATGCACAGGTCACGTGGGTTGTCTGTGAGTCTCGGGAGCGCTTTCATCTTTTCTATTTCGCCGATGAGGAGTGCGTCTGGTCTGCCGAATCTTCTTTGTAATGCGCTTACGACGTCGTCTGGCCGAGGCTGGCTGATGAGGAGCGCGCTTACCGCTTCCAAGGCGACCCCTTTGAGGGCCTTTCTAATGCGAGCGACGTTTTCGTTGGCCGTAAAGCTGGCCGCAGACTCGGTGTAGGCTGCTTGAAATTGGAGCCACTCGTTGCTGAGTCCGCTGAACGGCGGCAGGTCGGGAATATATTTGTTCGTTGATGATGACTTGCCGGCGTGGATTGCTTCTGTTAATGCTGCGGTCAGCATGGTGAGGTCCATTGCTGACTTGTGGGACTGCTCTTCATAATGGTCCCGCCGCTCGCGCTCTTTGTGTGTGTGCGTGGGCGGCCTTCTTTCTTCTCGTAATGTTCGTTCTTGATTGGGCGATCTTCTTATCCAATCAGCGATACGTTGTGAAGCCAGGTCGTCTTCTTCTTCTTCTGTGTCGGACAGCTCTGACTCCGCCGCCATCTTTTCTAGGCGGATTTTTTCTAGTTCAGCCTCGGCGCGCACGCGCTTCAGCTCCAGCTCGGCTAGCCGCTCCTTGGCCTCCAACCCCGCGAGGAGTCTCTTGCCGGAGGCCTTGGAGTGACGTGACCGAGCGGGCTTCTGCGGCGGTGCTTTTGTGACAGCTGGTGGTGGCATCTGCTGCGACGGTTGGCGAATGAC
The DNA here is from genome assembly GCF_025370935.1 of Choristoneura fumiferana. NCBI lineage: Eukaryota > Metazoa > Arthropoda > Insecta > Lepidoptera > Tortricidae > Choristoneura > Choristoneura fumiferana. The sequence continues at coordinate 5,962 of NW_027412841.1, read as the reverse complement.
GACCGTATCTGTACTGGCCGCGGGCGTGGCCTTAATACCCGAAGTGTCTACTTGATCCCTCGCACTTGTCGCGACGGATCCCGATGCTGATGCTGATACTTCGGTGGTGCCCGTGCCAGTCGTGGTCCCAGTTTCGCCGGAACTCGACGTGGTTGTTGTCAGGTTCGTACTAGTAGTCGCAGTGGTTTCACCGGCGCTGGACGACTCTTCTTTTGATTCTTTGCCGCTGTTGCTTCTTGTTAAAACCATCTTGAATTTCTTCTTGTTTCAGTGATCCGGTGCTGAATGGACCATTAAATGTGGCATACGGAAACTCCGTAACTCTGGCCGGTCGTACGCCACAAAATGATTATTGCTTGATTGTTGATGTTTATAGAGAGTGGACTGTATATAGGTGAAGAATGAAAGATGATTTTTGAGATCTGGCACACTGATGCAGCTTGAGAGTGAGAGAGAGAGAGAGAGGTCGGGAGCGCTTCTTATTAGTTGTTTATCCATTCGCTGTCGCTCGGAGACTGAACGTTGTGGTCGGGACCGCGCTCGCTTTTATACCCGCGAGAATTACCTTAAAGGGATCGCGGTCCCCCCACTCCTCCGCTCCCTTCCCCGCTCTCGCCCTACTCGTCTTTATTTTATTAAAAAACTTACTAATCCTATTACAAATTTAACAAATCTTAATGCTAATACTTAAACCTAGTTAACGATAATATTTTGGGACTTTTTCCTTAATTCTGTAGCGCGGCCGCGAGTCGGTCCGCGCTACTGTCCCGCTCGCACCTAGGGGTTATACGTATAACCGTCCCGCTCACACGAGCGAGGTTATAAATATAACCACTGCGCCGGGTCCGGCGCCGCTCATTTGGCGCACGGACGCGACGCAGGCGGTTGCGAGCTTATCCTACTAAATGAAACTAGGCGGTAAGTATTTCTTTATTGCACATAACTATATACATATCACTTAACTAACTTATTCTATTACATGAAATTAGACGCCGTTCTGTACAACTATGCTGACAAAATGGTACAATTTAAAAAAATTCCAAAAAAAAAAATTTTTAATAGAGCTACCTCTACAAAAATCCAAGTTTCTAGGAGGTAAGATTTTCCTAAACCTTTTTCTGTTAAGGCGATTTGTATGGAAAACTTTTTTAATGACCCGCTTTTGATTGCGTTTAAAAATCGAAGTTCGACACGCTCATCGGGGACTATTGACCTGAGTTTTTTGTTTTAATATCAACTCGATACAATAATATAATATAAATAAGGGTCTTTAATTTTTTCCTTTTATAGTTGAACCCTAAAAAATTTGTCCGGACTCTTTTCACATTTCGTCATTGTCATACTTGAAAATATATATGAACGAAATGTTCTTAGTTTCAGGTTTCTATGTGCTATTTTGGCAGAATTAGTGTTTTTAACATAAATAATTAGCGGACAATTCAAAGGCGTATTTACACGTGGAAATGGATGTAACCGCAACACTGTGCTTAACGTCAATACAAATACTGTAATTAATTGGAGCAAAATAAACACAGATTTAGTAAACGCATTAAAAGCAACATCTGAGAACGTATATTAATCATTATATTGCATTTATTACTTCTGATTAAATTTTGGGCGTTTAATCAGTTGGTTGAGCGAGAACCGTTGTGGTTGATTATTTAAAACTGTGGTTGTATTTTTAAGAAATAATAGAAATTTACTAAATTAAAAAGACGATGTTTACAAAATTTATTCAACCGAAAGCACAAGACAACTTTCTAAGATAAGCACTTTAATTTAAAACTATGATTAACAAACTAAATCTTAAAATATTTAAGGGCCCCCCAGGTGATTTCTTCGTTGAAAAGCCGATGGTAATTTTAGCAGAGATGGCTGCCAATGAGATCTAAAAAATTTAACCAATTCGGAAAAATGCGATTTTGCATTTTTGGCTGTATGTCTTTCGAAATAGTTTCAAGAGTCCATAGATAAACCAAGATTCGCTCCAATTTTAACACAACAATTACGTGAAGTGAAACAAATGCTTACCTACTGAAATGCCATTACATTAAGTCGCAGCGTTAATAACTCGGCCTAATTAATGATTGAATGCAGTTGATTCACAGGTGACTAATGGAGGGCGCCATTAACGCAAATGCCAATCGACTAATCGGGTCGTAATGCGATCGGTTACCCAATCCCTGTTCGTAATTATGGCAACACTTAGTTGGTTCCGAAGAACATAATGTCAATTCAGCTCACCATTATGAAGTAATGATAAAAGGTTAATCCGTACTCTAGGGGTTGTGTTAAATATGACCAATCAACTTAACAATTTTACCGACACGGATAATGTCTGTTCGCGACAATTTTTCAAACAAATTTACAGATCTTTTGATAAGTAAACATGTGTTTTTCTTGTAATTTAATAGATGGTGTACATGAATACATGTCATTCCTACGTGAAGTTCAACCTAATAAACTGTGAAATATCTTGTTGGAAGTACGATTTATTGGTAACACCAGAGACAATTTTGGTAACGCGGTAGACGCCCAAAGTGTCGGTAAAATAGTTGATTGACCCAATTAGCATTATAAATACTAAAGAAATAGGTATTAAATGTGATAAGATATCTAAATAGAAACTAAAACAACAGTCACCGTTTTCGTCGTGGCTTTTATGCAACAACGACTTAGACATATTTATCAGTTTCCTATTGAATAAAAGTATGCGGCTCTTGGTTATGAGGTTATCTAATTCGAAATTTCATTCAAAACTGTATCGTTATTTACACGTGATTGTGCCACAGACAAACAAAACAAATGGTAACAAATTTGGCATTAATGATTTTAGCGAATGTTGCGTTGATATGTCGTAGCGTAATTATTAGGTAGAGATCGAGACAAGAGAAACACGAGTAGGCATTATATATTTTTATTGTTGCAGTTTTTTTTTCATGAATAGGTCGAGATGTAAAATTAAACGAAGCACTTTTTCACTTGCAACGCATTAGATTGTTTATTTTAAAATCAAACATGACAGGTGCGATGTGTTTTATACAAAACATGTACAGTAGGTAACAGAACGCATTATGTTAATGAATAATATCGCGTACTTCCAGTTTTTGCGGGGCATTAGTAATTAAAACATGACAAGCCAGTTATTTTAATTAGCATACCAATTTAATTTCATATTTTGCTGTCAAGAATAATTAAAAATAACCTCGGCTTAATTATCAACTTGCTACTAAACCTGTCAATTATAAATTTACGAGTTACGTCAACGGTCGGTTAGCCGACAAACTAGATCAAATCGATTACCTCATTGCTCCGGCGACTGCTTGTGCAAGTCAGCTACGTCTGTGCGAAACTATTTACTTCCACCTTAAGTCCGCTAAACAACATAGCTGTGGTCGGTTAAATGAATGAATGAATGCTTCGGAGCGATTCAGTTCGATTGCTTGTTTTCGCGCTAAGAGCAAAAAAGAGACCGGAATACCTAGTTAATTCTAAATATCTACAGTGTCAGAACCTAATGTACTTAGTAAATAGTGTACACGGAAAAAAAGAATTCTTTGACCAAGAATATTCATAGTCTCAGGAATATTGTTTAAATCCAAGTAATTATTTTCTTTAAGTAAGATAATAGTTTTAACCCAAGACAATATTTGTCTTCATCCAATACAATATGGCGTCCGGCTATATACAAAATATTATTGTCTTGACCAAGGGTAATTGTCTTAATCTAAGACATTCTTTTTTTCCGTGTAGGTAGTTTAGTGGTAGTTCAATGTTATTTCATCAAAACTGGTAACTAATTAGTTACGGAGTTAATTTCATTTCCTGTAATTAGAAATCAATTTAACTGCAGTCGATAAGGCGCATATTCTAGTTGTTATCGTGTTTACTAACAAGCCGGGTTTATGAATAGCTTTCAACGAGCTAACGATTGGAGTGGGGGCGTACGTAGAGGCGATATTACTAGGTATGCTTGGTTTACAAAATTTATTAAACTCAGTTTGTTCGTTTCTATTACATTGACGTTTTTCTGTAAATGCGAGTTTCTGTGATAGGAAGATAACAAATGCAGCAGGATTATCGCTAATACTTTATATAGTTATTTATCTATGGGGAAAGAGTTGAATGAGTGGTTTTCCACAGGTAGAATGTCGCTACTCGCTAGATGACGATACGAGTATTATCGTGAGGTCTTTTTGTCAACGTGGATGGCGTTTTCTCTGTCCATTGCGCGGCCAACACGCTCACCGCATATTGGCTATCTAGCACACGCAATGAACACGGAAACTTCGTAGTCAGGGCGTTAGATAGATTCCGTCCCGTGGCGGCGGCCCGCGGCTCACTGCGACGACTGTTGAGGCAGGTCGCGTTTGGACGCGGAGGTATTTTATCGCGAGCTCCAGCGGTAAGGAAAACAAGTTATACGCGAGTTGCTTTTAACTTGTACGCAGACTAAAACATTTACGCATCTACACCTATCTAAGGTAAGTAGGTATATATTTATACCCTATCTGTCTAGGTACTAAAAGAACTGAGTCGCGACCCATTACCTATATTGACATAGTAGCATCGCATTACTTGACAGGGAATTCATTATTGTACATAAATAAATCTCTCTCTCTCTCTTTTATTATGAAACTTATAGTGAGAACGTTCTACCGTATGCATCGAATGCACATAAATAGAATTTTGTCAAGTCTCATAATTCCCATTCAATTGGCAGGTTCTATGACACCACTTGTTTCCTGACACACCGTAGAACTAGGGTATTCAATAGTAGATTGTTCAACAAGGGAGGAAAAGAACCAATATCACACGAGGTAACATGGCACCCGAGCATATGTAACAACATATATGTACATATTAGTAGTAGTATTAAATAAACAATATTTAAAATTAATACAAAAAAATACTATTCATAAAGAACAACGTTGCACTTTTTAACATAGATCGAAGGTCGATATGGTCATTGTAAAAAAAACCATTGTCTTTTTTGTTGAACAATAATTAATTTAACAAAATTAAAAATTTATCATATAATGATTATAGAAAACAGTAGATTCTATAGGAAAAAAGGTATTTTAGTCAATTTATTTCAAATTGAGCCAAGGAGGTAAGCTGTACAGAGATAGGCTGTGTGGACATAATATCATTGTCATTTACCTACCGAGTGGCTTTTTTCTTAATATTTTTTTAACTTTTCTGTTTTATGTGAATAACGTATAAGAAACTATTGTAAGTAATTTAGTAATATTTGACTAGCTTTATAAAATTTGTAATTGACTAATTAAGAAAAAATCTCAATAATTATACCATGTAGGTATATGCCGCATAGGCTGAATAGTTGAATACGTATGTGTTCCATTGACATCCAATGCCTTTTAAGTTTTTAATTTATTTTTACCCTTGCGAAGAAAGTATAGTTTTTACCGGAAAATATACTTGTAGAACTGTATCCCGGAAAAGAGAAAAGTTCGTGTGGGACGCAGGTATTTTTTTTAAATTAATTTCATTTTAAAAACATGTACAGTATAATAATAGATGTTATAATTGTGTAAGTCAGTCCATGATGACCTGAGAGAGCACACAAAAATACTTAAAAACTAAAAACTTACGCCACAACTAAAATCAAAAAAGTAAAGTTTGAGGTGGTGGGGGTGGTATGTAAAGTTTGTCAATTGTATTTTCTTTTTTTTCCTTTTTACAATAAAGAGTTTACATATTACGTACTAATATACGAAGTTGGTAATAATAAATATGTTTTATTAGGAACTGGCTCAATAAATATAAATAATGACTCTACATTACGTGCCTGATTTTAATAAATTTACTACTACATAATTTTTATCACATCAACGAAGATTAATTAATGTTTTATTAAATTAACAGATAGCTGGCTTACAGACTTTTTAAATTATTATTGAAGGAACGTAATTAATTATGCATAATTTAACAAATTATT
>NW_027412840.1:0-12914 GCF_025370935.1 Choristoneura fumiferana | reverse complement strand
AGCGTATTCACTAATCGGCGCCGTAGACACCACGCCGCGCAGGAAGTAGCGCCTGATGCCTCGCTCCACGCTGGGGAACACCAGCCCCCCGCCGCTGTCGCCTTCACACACAGTTGTACCTGTGACACCAATAATATCGCATTAAAAACACAAAACGTAAAAATAAAATCTAAATCCAAGAAAATGTCATTAAGTATAAAGAGATTTACATTATATGTATAAAGAGGGTAGGTTATTAACAATATAATATTGTAAGATGAAGGTAGTTAATAAACGGATCTCTAAACGGATTCGAAGAGTAAACACGTAAGTAATTTTATTTAGCGGTGCGCAGGCGTACCATGATCTTTTCACAACGATCCAAACGCAGAGCAGTTCAATTTAGGCACCTAAACTGAATCGTCGAAATAGTAACCACGACGTTTATTTCTCAGAGCTGAGTCTCAATGGTTTACAGGTGAATGAAAGACCGATATTGTCTCTGGTCGACTGAAAACGCTAATTCGCGAAGGGATGCCGCTATAATGTGTCGCGCACAGCGCGATTTGCCATATAAAACTCGGTAAGTGTCACAGCCCTAGTATGTGTAATACATTTATAATGTGGTCACATTGCTTTTCCTTATTGGTCTAATTTTGTGTGTTGGCACTACCGTATAGTGTAATGGCGATACAATGAACAAACGAGGGAAAAGAACTAAGCTGGTGCCCCAGTATAGAGGTCAGTTCCTTCCTGAAACTCGGCTGTAACCTCAGGTGAGTGTTTTGCTATGTAATATTAATTGCCATGATTATGGAGTGTGTAAGGATGTCCGCAATTTAATACAGGGTAGATTCCGTACATGGGTCCAGTAAGCGCTAGAGTACAATGTACACTTGGTAATGTCATAGACAGCGGAGCGCATAAACTAGACATGGAGCAAGTATCTTTGCCCAGCATTAACGGTCGTAATGATGATGGAGCAACCGAGGTCAGGACTATGGGGATGGTGGAGGTCCTCGTGGGGGCAAGGCCAGATCACAGGCAAACTGAACCGGCCAGGAGCCTATTGATCGGTCGGGATAGGTCAGAAGATCACTGGTAGGCCCAGGATCTCTCTGCCTAAGCATTGAGGCACCCGGGCATAGCGCTGTGCCTAGACCGGAGTAAATCGACCGTAAGCTAAGCATGCTACCTTAGGCCTAGCTTGTGATAAGAATGTGGCACAGCCACACCGCGTTGGGAATCACTGTTATCACATATCTTGTGAAGCCAAATAAGAACTCGTCCTTACACACTTCAGCTATATTTGTCGCCTTATTATTGCTGTGTACCATTAGCACCCCAGGTATATATGTATGACATTTATGGAAGCATAGAGGGGCGACAAAATGGTGGAGAATGCTGGGATCTTTGATAGAGAAAAGCCGGATTAGTTCTGGTTATTTCTTTGTCAACCCTCTTTTATTCTCTTATGCGAAGCAAAGAATGTTGGCAACATCGCTAATATCCGTATCCTATACGTTGACAGCAAATTGCTATTATATATGACTAATGATAACATTGAAGGTAATTTTTTCTCATTAACATTGTATGAAGGTCCTTATCAGTTATTGTTATTATTTTCCTTTCTTTCGTATCCATCGAAAGGTACTTTCGTATCCAAAAGGGCTGTGTGGGTCAGGTTCCTTTGCCTTATGTCCTATTAAAAAGAATAATATCGTTGTCTATGGTTTTAGTGTTGTACCTTTGAGAGGAGAGGTGTCAACATCCGTTATCGTTTTATTTTACCTTTTTAGTAATAAGTTATTGGTAAATTATAAAATTGAAGAATTTGTATGTCAGATATTTACTTAATATTAAGCGAAATTATAATATCAATATAAATTAAGAATTAAAACTAACAAATAAATATGATCTCTTGGCATGGTTGTTATGTTGGTATATTGTACCAGACCGTACTGAACAATAATTCCTTGCTCTGTGGCATGGCAATGGCAACGAACGACGATGTTATCTTTTATCTGTATTGATATCGAATTCGATGGCGAGTAGTTTAAAGTTTGTGTGAAAATATCGTAAGAAAACTGCGTTTCAGGCTTGTGTATTGTGAGTGAGCACGAAATTTGCTAAGAACAGTGATAGTTAAGTGTTTTCCGGTAATTCTTACATGGAAATCCAATGGTAAGTGAGGCATGTCTTGGTATTTCGATAAGTTGAGAAAAGTACCTACTTATAGTAGCAAACAAAACATACTTAATTCAAAAGAAAGCTTTGTTGAGACTTATTTGGTTGTCGTTCGACTTATTATATTGTTGATGCATCGTTATTTGTATTGTTCTAGTCGAAGAAGCGCAAGAAAATCTTTGGGGGGTTTTAAAAAAAAAACTAAAAAACCGAAAAAAAAACAAAAAGTAGTTATAATAACTTGGCGCCTTTATGGTAGCCGCCATTACTCCCGTATTACTTTACTTTGGTAATTTTCAAAGAAAACCAATACAACACCCAAAAGAAGATCAAGCACAACAAAATGGAAGAAATTCTGGAAAAACGGGTAGAGTTGAGAAAACTTAGCCTAGAGACACTCATAGCTTCAGCAAAACATGAATATGAAAGCAACCAGATGGAATATGATAGGGCTAAAAGATTAGTGAAACAATTATTGGATTTGGTAAATAAGTTGGATGTAGAAATAAAAGAATATACTATGAAGCTACCAACTCCAAAGCTGGATATAGTAAGTCCAGCTCTGGCGATCCAATTACAGGCAGAAAGCTTATGTTCTGAGATTGAAGATTCACTGAGCTCCGTACAACATGCCATAGAAGAAAAGGAGGTGCCTCTGCTACAACAAGACTGCCAAAGCTTGAACTACCATCCTACAGTGGAGACTGTTTAAAGTGGACTGAGTTCTGGGACAGATTCAGAGCTAGCATCCATGAAAGAAACATTGCAGACTCGGAAAAAATGGCATATTTACTGGGGAGTCTCAGCGGGCTAGCTAAGGAGTCTGTATCAGGTTTAGGTGTGACCGACAACAACTATATAATTGCAATTGATACACTTAAAAATCGTTTCGGATCGAAGGATGCGCTGATAGATGCACACTACACACAATTGAATAATCTACAACGAGCCGAGTACAACAGTACAAGTTGTAGGAGCACACTAAATGAAATTGAGAGGCATTTAAGAATCCTGGAAAATTTAGGAGAGCCAGTGAATGGAAACTACTTCCGTGCTATGATTTTAAGAAAATTTCCCGACAAAGTGGTGCATGAACACCACCTATCCGAGGCCACCGAGGGTACTACACTGACAGCAATAAGGAAGAACCTTAACAAGATAATAACAGCGATGGAAAAGTCATCTTCCATGATTACCGACACGGATGCATCATTGTTGAAGGCTGGACCTGTTGTGGCCACAGCAGAAGCACTTCACATCAGGACCCAAAAGGGAAATTTTAAACGGTTCCAGCACACTCAACGGAGACCTGATCGAAAGCGAAAACTAGAACCTGTATCACCTGCCCCAGCAGCTAAAAAATCCAGACGCTCGTGCATTTTTTGTGGATTGAGTAACCATGCAAGCAAAGATTGCAGAAAGTTCAGTACAGTGGAAGCACGCAAGACTCAACTTAATGGGCGCTGCCTCAATTGTCTAGGAAAAAACCACAAAACGGAGGAATGCCGAAAAAATGTAACTTGCTTCCGCTGCGGAGAGAAGGGGCATGTCCAGTGGCTCTGCCTTAAGGCGAAAGGTGAGGAAGATGAGAGAAAGATGAAAATTCCAGAAATGATATGTAATATGACTCACGGACTTACCTTTTTACAGACGGCGGTGGTGCAGTTACAAAATCCTCAAGTCGATAATAAACTCACGGATGGTAGAATTCTTTTGGATAGCGGCAGTCAACGAAGCTATATAACAAAGAACTGGCTGATGCTCTTAGCTTACCAATAATATCTATGGATCAGCTAGTCATTTACACTTTCGGATCCCCGTCTCCTCAAGAAACAACTAGTCCTTGCACTACAGTGACAATACTTACCAAACGTGGCATTAGAAGCACTATACAAGTAAACATTGTACCACATATCACAGATAGAGTACCAATAGCAAAACTTGATTGTTCCCAAGTTGATTTACATGCAGATGATGACTCAGTTGGTGAAAAGATTGATTTGCTCATCGGAAATGATTTCTACTGTTCATTCATGCGTAATGATAAAATTGAGATCTCTAATAATTTGTACCTAATCGATACAGATTTTGGATACATTCTTTCTGGTAATGTTTACATTGAAGACAATGATGAGGTACTGTCTGTAACTACATATTGCCAGTGTCATACGCAAGGCTGTCCATACTTTTCCGAGCCAGATTTGCCATTAAGATATGTGGATATTAAATTTTTATGGTCATTAGAAAACTTGGGTATAACAGACTCTCCAAAGACCACCCGGCAGGAGGAAGCAGTACACCAGTTCAACGCCTCTGTACAATATCAACAGGATAGATATGAGGTAAAGTGGCCATGGATTCAACACCCACCAGAGTTAGTATCTAACTTTGGATTGGCTATGGGAAGATTAAAATCACTTATGAGGAGATTAGATAAAGAGTCACTAAATGAGTACAACGAAATTCTGAAGGAACAACTAAAGTTGGGTATCATAGAAGTAGTAGAGTCACAAGCCGACACTGAACCTGATCATCCAATTCACTACCTCCCACACCATATGGTTAAACAAGTAGGAAAGAAGGGCAGAATTGTGTACGACGCTTCAGCCAAGACATCAGGAAACAGGAGTCTTAACGAATGTCTCTACAGTGGACCATACATGCTAGAGAGCCTGACTTCTCTTTTGATTAAATTCAGGACTAAGAGTATAGCCATGACAGCAGATGTGGAAAAGGCCTTCCTGCAAGTGGGGTTGCAAGAAGAAGACCGAGACGTCACACGCTTCCTATGGTTAAAGGATATTAATCAAGAACTTAGAGATGATAATTTAATATGTCTTCGATTCTGCAGAGTTCCCTTTGGGGTAATAGCAAGTCCTTTCCTTCTTACAGCTACCATTAAACACCATATGAACCAATCTAAAGATGAGCAAATAAAATCAATAGCCGAGAAGTGCTATGTTGATAATTTAGTTATTGGAGCTGATTCAATACAAGAAGCACAAGACATCTACAATAAAACTAGAATGGCCTTTCAACAGATGTCAATGAACATTAGAGACTGGGTCTCAAATAATCAAGAATTCATGGACTCCATCCCGAAGCAACTTCAAGCAAATCAAACAATGAAGTTAAAGTTCTTGGGTTGTTGTGGAATGTAAACAGAGATACATTAACCCTAAATATAACAGAGGATCATTTGAATCCAGTTTCTCCAGTTGATACGAAACGAAAACTTCTTCGAACACTGGCAAGGATATATGACCCTTGTGGGTTTGTATGTCCACTGATCTTACCCATGAAACTTTTATTTCAAGACATATGCAATCAAAAATTTAAATGGGATACCGTGTTACCTGCTGAAGTTCTACAAACCCTGAAAGGTATTCTTGAGAACTGGAAAGCTTCTATTAAAGTGGAAGTCCCAAGACAACTTGGAAAATTAACATCCGATTCTGACACTGAGTATGAGCTTCACGGATTTGCTGACGCATCAAAATCTGCCTTTGCTTCAGTAGTATTCATCAGAATGTCAGGTCCACAGGGAACATCCATATCATTTGTAATGGGAAAGTCTCATGTTACACAGAACAAAGACAAAGAAAATATTAATATCCCGAGGCAGGAATTACTTGGGTTTCTAATCACAAGCAGGTTAGTTAAATATATAAGAACAAACATAGACTTACCAATCAGAAGAGAGTACCTGTGGACAGATAGTCTAGTCATTCTCGGATGGATGCGGTCTAATAAACTTCTGCCTCCATTTGTGACCAACAGAGTCAAAGAAATTAAAGGAAATGTACCAGAAGCGAAAATGTATTATATTCACACGAAGGTCAACCCAGCCGACGTAGCAACTAGACCCGAAACTTGGCAAGAAAAAAGGGAGCTGTGGTTCAACGGACCCGAATTTCTTCAATATGATGAAACAAAGTGGCCTGAATCTCGATATTACGAGAACCATCATAACACTGTTCTCTCAGTTGGGGAGGACCCGGATCAGAATCCAGGTGAAGATCCATTGGGCATGAAAGAGATATCTGACACGGCCCAATTCTCAGATCAAATAATGGAGCTTGACGAACTAGAGTCAACATCTCAAGATATAGACATGGCTTCAATGGATGAAACCATGGATGAGATAAAAAGGATTCAAAGAGAACACTTTCCCGAGGAATTATCAGGAAAGAAAACACACCTGACAAGGAACTTAGATCTATTTATGGATGAGAATGGTCTGTTGAGATCACGAGGACGAATGGCAAACACATCATGGAGTTATGAAATGAAGTACCCAATCCTCCTACCCAAAGAATCAGAATTTACAAACAATGTAATTAAAGAAACCCATGAAAGTAATTATCACGTTGGAGCTCCCCATACACTCAGCATAATAAGAAAGAAATACTGGATACCGCAAGGCAAGGCTCAAGTACAGAAAGTTATTCGAAGGTGTTCAGTGTGTATCAAACATGGAGGTGGGCCTTACAAATTACCACCAACACCGGCTCTACCAGCGGAAAGAGTGACGTATACAACTCCATTTTCTTATACTGGGGTTGATTACTTTGGTCCACTGTTTGTCAGTTCCCCAAACGGAAAGGCCAAAAGGTGGATTGCGTTATTCACATGCCTGACAGTAAGAGCAATTCATTTAGAAGTCGTCAACGACCTAACCGCAGAAGAATGTCTTCTGGCAATTAGACGGTTTTCAGCAAGTAGAAATACTCCCAAGAAGATATACTCGGATAATGCTACCTACTTCAAATTAACAAGTGAAATAATAGAGAAGCCATATTGTGTCAAGAACAAAATTTCATGGAAATTCATACCACAATTAGCTCCATGGCATGGCGGTTTTTATGAACGTCTTGTGGCTTTAGTAAAGCACTGCCTTAAGCGGACGCTCGACAAACACTTGATTAATGACAGCCAACTCCATACAATAATGAAGGAAGTAGAAGCCGTGGTGAACTCGAGACCACTTACGAAAATAGGACCTGACGTGGAACACATATTACGACCAGCTGATTTTTTAAGTCTAGGTACTTGCCTTACAACTGAAACGTCACATGCAGAACTGCCATCAGTAGGCACAAAGGCAAAAACAGACCTGATCACTAGTTGGAAAAGAGGACTCAAGATCCTGGAAGAAATAAAACAAATGTTCATAGGACAATATCTTGTAAGTCTAAGAGAGAGATTCCGGTCTGAGCCCAAGCAACCCAGAGTAATATCACACAGAGCACCAGAAATCGGGGATCTAGTACAAATCAAAGCCGAAAGTAAAAACAGAATTAACTGGAAAGTTGGCAAAATTGTGGATATGAGGGAAAGTACTGACGGCAAATGCAGAGTAGCGGAGGTCAAAGTGGACGGCTCCATTTTGACACGTTCCATAGGACATCTGTATCCGCTAGAGGTCGAAAGCGATCCCATACCTGATGATGATACTTCAGAAAGGGTAAGGAATAAGGACCAGGAAACAGCCTTCAACGAGTCAGCACATGATTCGGTGACATCATCACGACCAACGCCTCAAGAATCAGAAACTGTGGACCCTGTGGAACTAGCAGAACCAGAGGTTGAAGAAAGTGCATCGGCGATGGATGACGGAACCCCCATGGAAATGGCGGGTTCTTTGGATATCCATGGACAAGACCTTGTTGCAGGCAAAGAAAGACGTGCCGCGGCTGTAAGAGCCAGAGAGAAAATTCTGGAGTGGACACGGCACCTGCTAACCATACTAGAGTGAAAGTCCTTTGCCCTTGGGAGTGTCGCGCACAGCGCGATTTGCCATATAAAACTCGGTAAGTGTCACAGCCCTAGTATGTGTAATACATTTATAATGTGGTCACATTGCTTTTCCTTATTGGTCTAATTTTGTGTGTTGGCACTACCGTATAGTGTAATGGCGATACAATGAACAAACGAGGGAAAAGAACTAAGCTGGTGCCCTAGTATAGAGGTCAGTTCCTTCCTGAAACTCGGCTGTAACCTCAGGTGAGTGTTTTGCTATGTAATATTAATTGCCATGATTATGGAGTGTGTAAGGATGTCCGCAATTTAATACAGGGTAGATTCCGTACATGGGTCCAGTAAGCGCTAGAGTACAATGTACACTTGGTAATGTCATAGACAGCGGAGCGCATAAACTAGACATGGAGCAAGTATCTTTTGCCCAGCATTAACGGTCGTAATGATGATGGAGCAACCGAGGTCAGGACTATGGGGATGGTGGAGGTCCTCGTGGGGGCAAAGCCCCCACGTCCGGCGGGTGCCAGGCCAGATCACAGGCAAACTGAACCGGCCAGGAGCCTATTGATCGGTCGGGATAGGTCAGAAGATCACTGGTAGGCCCAGGATCTCTCTGCCTAAGCATTGAGGCACCCGGGCATAGCGCTGTGCCTAGACCGGAGTAAATCGACCGTAAGCTAAGCATGCTACTTAGGCCTAGCTTGTGATAAGAATGTGGCACAGCCACACCGCGTTGGGAATCACTGTTATCACATATCTTGTGAAGCCAAATAAGAACTCGTCCTTACACACTTCAGCTATATTTGTCGCCTTATTATTGCTGTGTACCATTAGCACCCCAGGTATATATGTATGACATTTATGGAAGCATAGAAGGGGCGACAAAATGCAAAAACAAATTTTGTATACTAAAACTCTATTATTTGCAAAAACATAACTCTATTTTGTCATTTGTGTCTAGCAAACCGTGTGTTGATTACAAATAAAATGTTTACGCTGTCACTAATCGACGAGTCTCCTTTCTCACTGAAAAATCAATGAGGAGTTAAGAAGCACAATGTCGTGAGTACCTACGAAGTCCGAGACAAAGTCCAAGAGCCCGCATCCAAGCACGACAACGTGCAGGCTCGCCGCCCCAGAGACCCAGGCGCCGGCGCCGCGAGCCCCCCATGTCGCAAGAGACGGCTCGCCGGGCCTTAACTGAAATAGCTCGGGAGAAAAATGAGACCTTGCGCGCAGGACTGCAAGAAATTAGGAATGAAATTAAAGCAGTCAAGGAGTTACTGCAAGCAAGGTGAGGAGCATTTTTTTGATTAGTTACCAATTTGATAGAGTCTCCCATTACAAACAAGCAATTCAATTGTGTGTGTGTGTTGAATGTGTACTTATTAGGTTTCTCGATACATACGACAGCGCTAAAGTTTTTGGAAGAAAATTTGGTATGTAGAAAATATTATGCCTTCGTAAGTCGTTTCATTGTAAAAAAAAAACGCCATTCAAAAGACTGAACGAAAGTCGGTCACTCATGTTCTGCTATGTCAATGTTTTTTTTATGTAAGTACCATGTTTTTTTGTTTTAGGTTACCAGTTCCAGAACTGCCCCCAACGCCAAATTTAAATCTACCATAACCATATAATTTCAAGATAAGGTAGCCTGAATTGTCTTGACAGGTTCTCTAAAAATCTATCTAAATTCTCGTTGATAAATTGACTCGAATTCAGTTTCTAATATAAAGTTAAATGGTCAAACTGTTGAATTTGTAAAATCAACAATATTTTTAGGAATAACGCTCGATGCTAACCGATGTGGCGACGGCACGGTTGGTGTATTTTGCTTACTTTAATAGCATTATATCGTACGGCCTTATTTTATGGGATCTGCTGCAGACATTGAGTAAATTTTTATCTTACCAAAGAGAGCAATTAGAGCAATTTATAATTTTGAAGACGCGTGAATCTTCTTTTAAGGAAACAGGTATCCTAACCCTGCCGTCGCATTATGTTTTTGAAATAATCATGTATGTAAGGAAGAACATATGTGATTTTCCCACTAACGTCGATAACCCAAAGGCTACTAGAAACACAGGGAAGCTTAAAGTTCCATCTTACAGACTGGCTAAATATACCTCGTTGAGTTTCTTGCCGGATTTTTCTCAACAGAGGTTTTTCCGAACCGGTGGTAGATTTTTTTTGACATTCATAAGTGCTTGTTATAGCCTAAATTGAATAAAGATATTTTGACTTTGACTTTGACTTTGAATTTTTGTAAATTAATTATTTGTGAAATAAAAATGAAAACAAACCAAACGTGTTCATTTTCTCCTTTACCTACACCTGTTATATAATATGGTTATTCATAAAGAAGATTTCCGCAATTACGTAGTTTTTGCCTAATAATGAATAAGTAAGTAAGTAAGTAATCATTTATTGCATATAAAGTAGGGTTTACAGGAGGGCTGATACATGGAAAGAACATACAAACATTCTTGCAAAAGAAAAAACAACAGTGAAAAACAATAACAATGGTAGCAAGTTCATGAACGTACATTAACAGCTCTTCATACACAATACTTTTCACTGGCTCCTACACTAGGCGAGGCCTGTCCCGTAGGTAGGCAATTCCGAGAGAGTGAATACATAGTGACAACATCTCAAACGTTCCGCTAGAGGCGCCGTTCGTGTTTCCATACAAATTGAGATTCTAACGCGAACGCGATCGAGACGTATTTTGTAACCGAAAACTTACACTAAGGGTACTGGCTAGGGGCTTGACTCTAATAATAAATAACTCATACACTCTCGTGTATATGAAATGTTTTTGGTGGGATTCTCATTACTATTTATAGTCTGCGGGGTCTTAAACATAATAAGTGTTAACAAAAAATCGTTTTAGGTTTAGGTATTTATTTATATCATCGTGAGAAATGCAACACAAGGATTATCTCCCTTCCCATAATCGGCGACAAGGCGATTCCTTATGGCTGTACCGAGTCGCAGTTGTGGGTTGCTTCTTTCCGTCTCATCAATGACAACTGCGTCCTCGAGCAGCGGCTCGGTAGCCGCCTGCTGCAGACGGCGATTATGGTATTGAGGCAAGGGTCCCAAATCTAAAATGGGCAGATTTGCTGTATTGCAAATATTGTGCAATATAGCACAAGCATTTATAATAGAGCCAGCAACTTCTGGGCTGTAATTCAACACTCGATGGCCACTAATGCACCGAAAACATACTAAAGTTGTTATTTGCACCGTAAAACACTGAATTCGTTTTATTTCATTAGTTGAAGTTGAAGCGATCCAAAAGAATTGACAGAATGAGTAACTTATACTGAATCGCTAAATTTGACACTGAAGCGATTCAATTCCCACTCAAGTTAAGCGTCATGGTACGAAAACCGCTTGAAGTGAGTGAATGAAAATGTCTGTATCGCTGTCGCTGAACCGTGCTGAACTGAATCGCAAAAGTAACGTCGTGGTACGAAATAGCGATGCAGTTCAGTTTAGAGCCTAAACTGAATCGCATTAAGAGAGCGTGGTAGGGCCCCTGGTGATAGACGGCGTGCGGGTTAATCGGACAAAATACGGCCTATTGTAGACATGCCGCATCCCAATAATGTAACCGAATTAAAATCATTTTTGGGGATGATTAATTTTATGGGAAATTTATTAAAAAATTTGTCATCATTTTTGGTCCCACTCTACGAGCTACTTACTGTACAACAGGCAGGATTTTTTGTGGAACAAGAAAATAATGATCCGTTTATACAGGTCAAAAGTATGTAGTGCGGACGTGTTAGTCCACTACGACATGTCTCAGCCCACGGTGCTGACGTGCGATGTTCGCGCGCACGGGCTGGGCGCCGTGCTGGCAGCGCGCGCCCGGCCGAGCCGAGCGCGTCCCTCGGCGCGCTCACCCCGCCGGAAAAGCACTATAGTCAAATCCATAAGGAGGCGTTAGCGATCATATTTGCTATAGATGAATTTATACGGGGAAATACTTGCACGGGAGACAATTTACATTACGTACTGATCATAAGCTTTTAGTCAGCATATTTGGGTGTAATACGGGAATACCGATTACGGCGGCGAGCCGTTTGCAGACATGGGCTATTAACCTTTGGGCGTATAATTTTACAATAGAGTACGTTAGAACGGACAAAAATACTGCGGATGGACTATCGAGATTAATAAAAATGCATAAAGAGGAAGTAACGAACAGTCCCTGTACCCTCTTGTTCTGAGAGGAGGCCTGTGCCCAGCAGTGGGACGTATATAGGCTGGGATGATGATGGATGAACGAACAGTCTCGAAGAATTACCAGAACAGACTAAGTATATTTACATTTCGCGACGGAAGCGTTGCTGCTAGATTACAAGATTTTAAAGAACCAGACAGCCGCGGATCCCATATTAAGCCGCGTCATGAGTTATTTAGTAGACGGCTGGCCGTCTAACACTAACATCGATATCAGGGAATTAAAACCATATCACAGCCGGCGAAATGATTATACACCGAGTTAGGTTGTATTCTCTGGGGTCACAGAGTAGTGGTGCCGGCACCATGTCGGGACAGGGTTGTTAGAGAATTACACGACTCGCACATGGGTGTCGTGAAAACGAAGGCGTTAGCGAGAAGTTACGTGTGGTGGCCGCGGGTGGACGAGGCGCTTGAGGCGGTGTGCCGCGCCTGCGCCGTGTGGCCAGCGTGGCCGACGCGCTGCCGCGCGCATGCGCCGTGCGCGTGGCCCTGGCCAGACCGCGCATGGTCCAAACTACACGGATTTTTTGGGCCAATAGCAGGATTCACGGTCTTGATAGTAGTTGACCGCCTGCTCAAAGTGGATAGCAGCGATAAATATGAAATCAACAACTGCTAATGCTGTCGTTTCCGTTTTGCGCGCGATGTGGGCGGGCTTCAGTCTTCCGAGACAGGTCGTGAGCGACAATGGGCCTCCTTTTATCAGTGTGGAGTTTGACCGTTTTTTAACA
>NW_027412839.1:0-13322 GCF_025370935.1 Choristoneura fumiferana | reverse complement strand
ATCACTTATTTGGCCGTTGGTAGATCCCTACTTTTTACACCAAGTAAATGTATTCTGTTCTACTTATATTATAAATGACAAAGTGTGTTTGTCTGTTACCTCATCAAGCTTGAACAGCTGAACCGATTAAGATTAAAAAGAACACGGGATACTTAAGTATTAACCCGGAAAATTGTATTGTTCCCGCGGGATAGCAACAAACGAATGCTTCGCAAACCGAGTCGCTAGTAACTGCTGGTACAAGTGGAAAGACATTGAAATACGAAAAAAAATGTTTCGTATGGAGATAAAAGTCTTCTAGTAACTCAAATTTCATACGAAACTCAAATTTTGTAATCAGTTGCCTTAATGCGGGTTAAAATTATCGTTGCTACAAGATTTTCTTGACACCGTGACCTACTCTTACATAACAACCTGCTAAAATCCAAACCTTACTTCTATCTATTGTAAAGGTTGCCTGGACGAGATCGCTCTGAAGCGATAAGGTCGCTTACTATGTGTTGATGTTCAATAAAGAGTCATTGCATTGTATGTATTGTATTGTATAACATACACTTGTATTCCTTTTTTGGTAATACCACGAATAAATATTTTTTTCTTTAAAAAAAAAACCTACGTACTTCTTATTTTTTGATCTACATGTTGATGCACCACCTGCTGTAAACTAGTCATTCCTTAAAAAGTTAAAAAGGTTACCTGGAAGAGATCGCTCTTAAGCGATAAGACCGCCTATTGCTTACCTTATAATTTTCTCTCTGTGTACCTGTTTTCTGTATCGCTTACTATCTGGCGTACAATAAAGAGTCATTGTATTCTATTTTCAACATACCGACCAGATTTATAAGCTTACCCAATACTGAATATTTAATCGAATGAGCGAGCAAAGATGGCCGCTTCATCACTAGCGGCGTGTTTTCATTAGTCCAGTTAATGTATGACGCGGCGAGGGACTAAATCTTCATTTTTGACGTCCCACGGGTGTGTGTTGTGGAGACAGTTGCGCTGGAAGAGCCGCGAAGTTAGTCTAATATTTTTACTACGTTTTACTTAAAAGTTTCATTCGTTTTTTGTACCTCAAAAGGAAAAAAAACGGAACCCTTATAGCCTCTTGAGCCCTCGCATACTTTATAAAGGACCAATCAACACTAAGAATAACGGCGTAATGTACTTCATAAAGTACAAATTGTTCATTGAAAAAAGGATCTTAAGAATTTTGAAATAATATCCAAAATAACAAAGCTGGTGAACCACGTCGAGGGCGTTAGTACAAAAGTCTGTTAAAAAAGTTAGGTCCCAGGAGGATAGGATGGCTTTGTTATGCGTCTGTCCGTCTGTCTGTTTGTCCGTTAGTTAAGACCGTTTTTCTCAAGGACAAATTGTAGTATCAAGTAGAAGATATAGTCATTAAGAAAGGTGTTTTCATACAAATTAACGTAACCGAAAAACTACATACCTATACTTCCGATAACCTACAGGATCCGAAATAGTGCATTTACTGACGTGACAGCTATCACAGATCCGCTTTGATGAAAATTTAAAAATAATTAGGTACGATCTGGTAGTTAATGTCATGTTCAGTCATGTCGTGTAAGGAGGTTAAGGAGGCAGCTTTGAAAAGAGAGAAGTGGAGAGCCATTCACCAGCTACACCGACAAGAGTCTCACAAATAAGAAGAGAGTAAGGGTCTCCTCACATGTGTCGACGACGGAAACTCTTTTCACTTCTCATGCTCTTAAAATGTTACTTTAGTCTCTGCATATCGGGAGTAAAGCTCCTTTTTATTCTCTAGGGATTAAAGTATTTTTTTATTTACGTTGGAAAGTCCTAAACAGCCAACACGGTGTTTGTGAATGGAGGATTTTTAGGCGTGGAAATAACCTCAAAATGACAACTGTGCAAAAATATAAAAAAACACGATTTAATTTCGTGAAACACAATTAATGATTACGAATATGAATCTATTCAATTATATTAAGGATTAATTCATTTTATTATGCATAGTCCAATTAGTTTTAAAATAGTTTTCAATTTTGAAACTGTTGGATATGCAAGCTTTTAAAGCGTCACTTCATAAACAATACAGAAAAGGAAAAACCACGAAACATTTTTTTGCTGTTGAATTTTGAATAGATGGCCTGTCCATTAGTCGAGCGTACGTTTTAAAAAGTAATATTGTAATTTTGAACAAAACATTTTTTTTCCTCGCATTCAAAGTGAAAAGTAGAGTGTTTAACGCGAGACTAAACAACCATAATGCCACTCGAACTATAGCCACCCTCGCTCTGCTCGGGTGGCTAAACATCTCGTGTCATTATGGCTTGTTTTAGTCCCTTGTTGAACAATCTACTATTACGTCCACGCAATAAGAGCGAAAAAGACGTCGACGCGACGGCAGGCGTCGGCCGAGCCGATACGAGCCGAACCATGACTTGTTAGCTCTTATTGCGTGGACATTAAGGTTTTTTCTGTCGGCTTTTGCCGACTCCGCATCGATAGATATGGGGAGACCCTTAATGCTTAACTTAAAATGTATTGCAATAGCGCTTCAGAGCGTTAAAACCAACAACGTCTGGTTACTTTTTGTGTTTGTGTAAAAATAAGTTTATGTTAAATTTTTATTTTTTATACAGCCTTTTTTTGCTTTTTTTGAGGTCCTCAGCATTCCGTGCTGCGTGCCATACCCCTACACTACCATTGGACAGGAGTGCAGACACGATTTTTCCTATGCACCACATGAAACACCCACGTATGCTATGTAACTATACAAGATTATGGAATTCTCGGCCTGATGCTGCATCCAAGATATCCAGAACACTAATAGGTACACTTTTGATAAAACCATAGCAGATATATCGTGTTTGGATTCGTTTTGATCTCTCAGCCTGTTTGTGTCTTATTTAGTCACTTAAGCAGCACATACACGTACTACATTGTCATTTAAACTGCATATCCGTACCACAAGTAAGTACTATTAACCATAAATAAATGGATTTATTATTATTATTATTGAGGAGTTCCGTCCTGCGGAGACGATCCTGGCAGGACCACCAAGATGTCACTATCAGATTATTGTATTGTTACCAAATTTACATAAGTAAGTATGTCAAATTTCAAGTCAATTGGACCGCTGGAAGTAGGTCAAATTTAGCTTCTGAAATTTGACCCAAATAAATAAACAAACAGATATTTTTTTAATAAAAAGGGCAAGATTATTTTTATTCGACTGGATGGCAAACGAGCAAGTGGGTTCTCCTGATGGTAAGAGATCACCACCGCCCATAAACATCTGCAACACCAGGGGTATTGCAGATGCGTTGCCAACCTAGAGGCCTAAGATGGAATACCTCAAGTGCCAGTAATTTCACCGGCTGTCTTACTCTCCACGCCGAAACACAACAGTGCAAGCACTGCTGCTTCACGGCAGATTAGCGAGCAAGATGGTGGTAGCAATCCGGGCGGACCTTGCACAAGGTCCTACCACCTGCAGATAAAGAAAAGCGTGTAAAAAATATACACCTTTATTCATATCATATCCAGTCTTTGAGTATCAGTGTCCATGTCTCATCGTGGACGGAGGACAGCTCTAATGTAGATATATCGGTTGGAGTTCGGACGGACGGACACACATTGCGCTTAGACGGAAAATAAGCCAGCTGAAAACTTTATGCGGCCGAGTTTTGAAGCTCATCATTATTTATACCTGGGGACCGATTTAAATCAAGACTCTGAGTAATTAAGGTAAGATAATTAAACCTTTAAGATGGACATGGAACTGCTGAGGTATGACATAGTATGCCAAGAGTTTTGAATTTAGATTTATGAAAAATGAGGTCTCATCTCTGATATCATCCGATTTAACCCGACTGCCAGAAGGAGGGTTGTGTCTTTCAAAAATCAGAAATAAGAAATGTTTATTTGCTAGAACATTGTTACAAAGATGTTACATTAATTATGTTCTAGTTTCTTATCTAATGTATTCAGCCTGCATGCAGGCGTGCAAATTATTGAGAGTTACCTATATATAGTTTCGAGCGTCATGTATGTTAAGGTATTTATGTATTAATATATTTCTTCCTCTTGCCCTCTTGTTCTGAGACAGCGCCTGTACCCAGCAGTGGGACGTATATAGGCTGGAATGATGATGTTGATGATGAATATATTTCTTTGGTCCTCTCTGACTCTGTAGCCTAAACGGATAGACGGTTTTCAACATAAGTACAAATAGATTTAGTGAAAATCGTCGGAGTGATAGGGTATATTTTTGACAAAATGGCGTCCACAAAAAAAATTGAAATTGGCAAATGCAATCAATCAATCAATCAATCGTTTATTTGCTAACATAGGTAAGTTTTACAGATGCTATATACATTTTGTATTCATTAGTTTGCCATAAGGCATCAAATATATATAATACTACACATGCAACATTAGCAAAGTTTATTATTATTAAGGTCAATATAGACTAAGTTATTATTTATCAAACAGAAATAGAAATGGATATAAATCAAATATCAAATTAAAAGTGACCTTTAAATTATGAAAAAATACCATTTATAATTACAAAATTAAAATGAAATATCATATTTAAATGACCATCACAATGTATAAAACAATTAAATTTTATCATAATATAACCCTTTACCAGGCGAAGGGATATATTCCTCCCACATCTTATATCGGTTACCTTTAGTCAGATTTTAACTCCAACCCCTACAAAATATTATGTCGATCCCTGAAATTAGTATTTTATTATCTTCATTCACACACCGATTTCTAAATCGCGTCATATATATTTTGGAGCCCGTTTTAAATTCACTTTGAACTCTAATTTCAAGTAAAACTCGGAGAATTGGACACTTTCCTTAATTTCTATGAAACAGAAGTACATAGATTCGAACAATTTTTTTGATAATTTTATAGATTGGATGTTGGAAAGGTAATTAATCTTAAACATTGCCTAAATATTCATTGCGTTTTTATGTATTTGATCAAAATTAGGATGTGGTTGACATTATCCATGGCCTTATTAGAGATTAACTGTGCGGGAGCTATTCTTCCCATGGCCCGGTAAATTGTCTATTGTCGTGTCAGAAAAAACTCGCATAAGTAATAAAACTGTTTTTTGTTGTTCAACCTAGAGCGAATTCATGTACCTAGCTGTAAAATCTCCTCTTACAGACTTTCCCCTGAATAATAAGATGTGGGAGGAAATCCCTCGCCTGATCAGAATATTATAAGACAAAATCGAGTATGACAGTTATTTACTTAGACAGGCTATAGGATAACCGTACCACATTTTTTATTTCTGTGTTTAAGGAACATTCTCCGACTTCTAAATACATTTTTTTACAAGGCGTAAATACGGTTTTGTAACAGTATATTAAAGTACGCTAGGAAGACACGCTAGTTCTAGGGCCTGCGTAAAGGTTAAGTCTTTTACAAAATTGTCAATTAAAAAAAATTTTTTCCTTGGGAATGGAGAAAAAAAGTAGTATGCATTTTCGCACAGAAATTTAAAAGCATTTCTTTTGATTCAATTACGTCGTATATTTCCAATATAAACTTAGGTAAATGATTAAATATTTTTTTGGAGCTCATACCCAAAATTACTTCTTAACCAGCAAGGCAGTATTGAAACGTGTTGTCCTTATTTTCCCTTGCTGACGAACGCTCTTAAAAGATGGGAAAAGTTTTCTATTACGATTAACATACTACATAAATATACAACTACACTTCATAAATATACAAACATGGCAGTGTTAATATCTTCATGGTTAATTAATAAAAGAAAATGATTAGCCGATTCTACAACATTACATTCGGTGTTTACTCAAAAAAGCTGTCATTTTTACAAGGAAATCAAAATGATATGAATTAAAAAAATTATATCGAAAACCCCGACTGCCTTAACTTTTTTTAATATAAACTTTAGTAGTTTACAACTCAAATTAGGGGAAATTTAAAAAATTTTACTAGTTTACCACTCTTGTTAAGTTAGGTCCTTTCCATCATCTACTGGAAATTTTAGAGTGGCTATTCTTCAATGGGTCCTGCAGCATAATTCTGCTGCATGTAATCTAACCTTCTTTTTGAAATTGAGTGTTAACCTATTTTTGCTTATACGTTTTGGTCGTTTAGTTGCGGTTCACTTCTTGATTTTTTTTAAAGGTTTGAATTGGTATCCTGGAAACGTGGAACAGAGGACGCGAAAATTTGGTTTGTCAAATGTGTTTTCCCGTGGATGATTTTTGGCAATAGTGCCTTGGATTAATATTTTGGTTTAATATTCCTGGGATTTCTTTTATGTGACAATTATAATGGTGTTCTAAAGTGTTAATTATTATAACCTGGCGAATTGATTGTTTCTCCAACTGCTGCGAGCTGGTGGCTCGTAGTCGCCTCCCTTTTATTAAAAGCCGGATCTGTTTTTGCCAGTTTCGGGTAAGTTTTTTCTGTTTTGTAGCGAATTTAGGTTTTGTTAGGGCTCATGGTTTGAATGAATTCTTAGTCTCTTTTATCTTTTCAGCTCCCACCTTACGGTGTGGATTTTTGTGGACATCGTACTGCGCTCCGCACACGATTGTGGGCATAATTTGTCATCGCTTCGGTGTCGGGATTGTTGCCTGCATCCAGTGACAGGGGAACCGCTCCACACCAACAACAAAGACCACGTGAAGATTGTCACAAACTTTTGGAGTTTCTTACCAAAAACTTTATTTTTTTGGCTTATAACGGCGAACTATTTTAAAATTTCAGTAGTATCACATTTTTTTTAAAAGTATTCTATGTTTTTCTAACTTGTCGCTTCAGTTTTATATCGTAGTCTTAAGCAAACACGTTCGGAACTCTTTTCTACTGTTAATAGAATTTTATGCGCATAAGATCCTACTCTACTTGGTGTAAGTATCGCGAATTATTTTGTAATTTCGAAAACTACTTGCATAGTTTATTTGCCCATTCCATATATATTTTGTACTATATTTTTCAAAATTCTAAAAGCCCACGAAGGCCTCCATGATTTCGGTAATCTTTTGGCAAAACAATATGACGACCCGTTAATACTACTCTGTTATTTCATCGGCTGTTTTTTTTTACATTAAATCTTTATTAATCATATCTCAAAATTATACGTTTCATTTATAGTGCATTGCACATAAGTGTTGTGTTGTGGGGCTTGCCCGAGGTTCATTGAATTTTGGGTAAGCTTCGCTACAAAATTGGCGCCCGAATAAAAAGGTAAATTATTTTATCGTTAAATTTATAAATTGTTTGAATTTTATTTTCTTTATGTCGTAGGGGATGGCAGTCGCATTCGACTGCGCTTTCGCTTATTGATTCTGCTTATTTTACAGATTAATATTAAAAGGGTATGTTTTTACTCCCCACCTGTGATAGTTTTAGTACTGCAAGTCCACCCTTGATCTTGGTTCGCTTTCACGCTCAACTAGGTACGTTCGAAGTTCTACGCTACACACGCAGTCCAATTGAATATACTCTGTATTGTAATCAAGTGATAAGAATACTGTATAATTGTTCACATTTATGCGTTTTATTCAGTCCTAAACTTTTTAATCCTGTATTGTTCATTTAGTAGGTTACAATTCCGCTTATTTAAAACTGTAGTTACGTAGTATTTTCTGTTTTATTTTACTATTTGGCGGTTGTATTAGTTACTGGATTTCTGCTGTTTGTTAATTATGGAAGGGGATAGTGCTGTTGAATCCATTCACGAAACACCTAATCTGGCTTCTCCAATCCTTCAACCGAGACGGCGCATTCTAAATCCTGAAGCTGGTGAACAATTCCACGACTCAATTATGGGGGAACCTACGCCACCACATTTCGTCACGCGTACTATGGTGAAGGAGGAGTCTTTGACGAAATGGGGAATAAAGTTCTCAGGTAATACTTGTGTTCGCGATTTTTTCTTTCGGATTGAAGAAGAATCTGAGGCTCGCGGTGCTCCTACCTCGTACATCGTGCGTCGCTTTCACGAATTACTTAGCGATACAGCTCTTAAATATTTCCGATCTATCAAGCATCCAGCTTTGAGTTTAAAGCCTTAAGTCAGCCTTTTTGAAGACGTTCGACGTTGTTGACTTTGACTTCAAGGTGGAACGTGAATTACGTAGTTTGAAGCAGAGGGGAAACCAGTCTATGCGAGACTTCATCATTGAGGCGAGAGATCTGAATTCAAAGCTTCTTTCACCAATTAGTGAAGACGGTCTTTTCCTTATCGTAAAGTATGGGATACATCCTCGCTATTTTCCTTGTTTGGCAACAAATTTGATAGATGATTTAGATTCTTTATTACAGATTGCCGGGAACTTTGAAACTTTCCAGCCTCAAGCTAGTTCTTCAAAACACGTTGCACCTGTGCAGATACAACAATCTCCTCCTTTGTGCTTGAAATGCAGTGATGCCGGACACCAGTATCGCGCGTGTCCAAAATATCCCGGACCCATTTGCTTCCGTTGCAAGCGTGAGGGAGTGATCACTCGTGACTGTGCTGCTTGTAATCCGTCTTCCCAAAAAAACTAATAACTGGTGTGCGGTCTAGCCCAACCGTATCACCCGTTGTTATTACTGATTCTGAAGATAACCGTTTTTTTGTCGAGATTTATATTGCAGGCGTGCGTGTTAAGGCATTGTTAGATTCTGGAGCTCAAACTTCTTTAGTTGATGTTTCGCTTTTGGCTGATTTAGGTATCACTTTTTGCACGAAGATTCGTCCGTCTGTGGTTTCAGCGGATAATTCTCCGATTGAGATACTGGGTGGCGCAGACCTTCCCATTCATTTTAATGGATCGATTGTGTTCCATTCATGTCTGGTTGGTAGGAATTTACCAACTTTATTCATTTTAGGGATCGAATTTTGGAATAAATTTGGTCTTACGTCCGTTAAGTAGAGCTTTTGAACAGGAATTTTCTGGTGATTTGTTCATTCCGCGGCCGGTTACAGTCAGTCATTCCCAAACTGTTAACGAGGTTCGTTTCATTCAACCACGATGTACTTTGTCATCTGAACAAGAATCTCAACTGCAAACCGTGATCGATGAGTTCAAGGAGATATCTTCGGATGTTAAGGGATTAGGATGTACCACCTGGCTTTCTCATAAGATAGAAACAGTTGGATCACCGATTCGACAACGCGCTTATCCTACGTCACCTGTTAAACTCAAATTACTCAATGAAGAGATTGATAAAATGTTAGAGATGGGAGTTATTCGTCCGTCCCATTCGCCGTGGGCTAGTCCAGTGGTCATGGTAACCAAGAAGGATGGTTCCGTGAGATTTTGTGTAGACAGTAGGAAATTAAACGCTGTAACTGTACGTGACTCGTATCCCTTACCCCGCATTCAGGAAATTCTGGATAATTTACGCGGAGCGAAATATTTGACTTCCTTAGATTTTAGAAGTGCCTTTTGGCAGATTCCCTTGGCGGATCGTTCCAGTTGCGAAAAGACGGCTTTTATAGTTCCGCAACGCGGTTTATTCGAGTTCGTGCGCATGCCCTTTGGGCTGACCAACGCCGCATCCGAAATGCAAAGGCTGACTGATAAAATCGTTAATTTTGAATTTACTCCAGAATCTGAGGACTTCGTATTCGGCTATGTAGACGATCTGATCCTGGTTTCTCGTGACTTCCAGAGTCATCTCCGCTTGTTACGTAAAGTATTAGAAAGGCTTACTCAAGCTGGTCTCACAGTTAACTTGAAAAAGTGCGAATTTTGTAAACCAGAGCTCAGATATCTTGGTTATATAGTAAATGAGAATGGTCTACAAACCGACCCCAAGAAGCTAGAATCTATCAGGGATTATCCGACCCCAACTTCTGCCAAATCACTTCGTGCGTTTATAGGAATGTGCTCATATTATAGGCGCTTCGTCAATAATTTTTCATCGATAATTGCTCCTATGACTGCTCTTTTAGGGAAGAAAAAGGTCGTGATATCATCGATTGGAATGAGGCTGCTTCTGCTGCGTTTATCAACCTCAAAAAGGCTCTGATGGATTCGCCCGTTATGGCATGTCCCGATTTCACTAAGCCTTTTATTCTTCAATGCGACGCTTCGTCAGTTGGTCTTGGCTCAGTACTAGCACAGTCGTTAGATGGCGTTGAACATCCAATTGCGTATTATTCACGTCTCTTCACAAAGTCTGAGCGCAATTATAGCACAACTGAGCGTGAACTTCTCGCTGTTTTAGAATCTATTAAACATTTCCGTGGATATCTCGATGGTATGAAATTTACCATTGTGACCGACCATATAGCGTTGAAGTGGTTACTTACCCTTGATAACCCCACTGGGCGACTAGCACGTTGGGCAACCCTTATATCTCAATATAACTTCGAAGTTCAACACAAACCGGGTACTTTGAATGTCGTTCCGGACGCTTTGTCTCGTCAGCACATTAATCTTATTTCATTTGATCAAGGGCCGGACTCTACTTCAGATCAATGGTATAGAAAAATTTATCGCGGTGTTTTAGAAACTCCTCAAATGTTTCAAGCTTACAGTATAAATGATGGTGTTCTTGTACGCAGGATGCCTGTCGATAATCCTTTAAGACCTAATCAGTGGCGTATTGTTTTGCCTACTGAGAAGACAGCAGATGCGATCAACGAGTTACATGATTCGTTCCCTAATATCCATCCCGGTGTGATGAAGACCTATCTCAAGGCTAGGGAATTATATTACTGGCCTAATATGTTTCGAGATATTTCATCAGTTATTTCTGGTTGTGCTGTTTGTAAAGCTTACAAGATTGCGAATACCCAGCCACGCGGTCAGATGTTATATCCAAGGCAAGTTTCCGCTCCTATGGATTTACTATCGATCGACCTTATCGGCCCACTCCCTGTTGCATTCTATGGCTATCGTTATATCCTTTCTATGGTCGATGTCTTTTCAAAGTTTGTTTGGTTAGTCCCCTTGAAAAGATTCGACGCTGCCTCAATTTCTTCGGCGTTAGAATCAGAGGTTTTCCTGCGTTACGGTAGGCCTGCTCACGTTTTATGCGATAACGCCAGTGTTTTTCAGAGTGTTGCTTTCAGGAGATTTTTGGCATCATACGGTATACCCGAACCTTGCTTCACACCATATTATAGTCCAAACGCAAGCGTTGTTGAACGTTACAATCAATCCGTGGTAGTGGCGTTAAGTATCTTGGTCGATAACGATCGCCGTTCTTGGGCTAGATGTCTTCCTAAGGTCGCCTTATATCTCAACTCTTGTATCAATTTAGCTACAGGGTATACGCCTAATTTCCTAATATACGGACGTGAAGTCGATATGGTTAACCCACGTTCAAACGTTCAGACTAGAGACTCAAGTTTAGTTGACAGTCGGGACGAACGTGCAACTAATCTAATGACTCTACGTGAGATTTACGCTAAAGTTGAAGACGCTCTCGTTTTAGGATTTCAGCGCAATGCCAGACGTTATAATTCGCGTAGGAATTCTATTAGATTAAATGTTGGCGATATTGTATGGCGGAGAAATTTCTCTCGTTCAAATCCAGATACCCATGGTGGTGGTAAATTCGCTCCACGATTTATATGTTGTCGTGTTTCAAACGTTATTTCCCCACAGGTTTACGAATTATCGGATATGGACTCGCCCTGTATTGGGAGGTATCACATCAAGGATATCTTGAAATAATTCGAACTACCTCTGCGGTTTTCTAAATTGGCCTTTTCTAAATTCTAATTTGGCATTCTATCTGCCCTGTTGTTTTAGCGGGTTCAATTCGGTTAGTTTCTCCCGGATATACATTTTTCTTAGGTTATTATAATGTCGTTTTATCAAACCTTGTAACATTGTTGGTGCATTTTGGGTACTATGATTCAGGTATATTATTATTTCCATAGATCTGTGAACACCCTTTGTACGTTTCAGTTTTTTTAATTTATATCTACTTTATATCTTTATGTGTGGTTGTGTGTTCATCAGTTGTGTCCAATATATGCAACTTACATTTTCTTTGATCTAGGCGTAAAAAAGGATACACCCAATTACGGCCCTGCACTGTTCTACGCCGATGGGCTGGCGTAGTTCAATTGTTTTTGTGGTCGAAACAAATTTATTAATTTTTAAAAATTTCGAATGTAGTTTCCGTGTTCCCCTATCGTTTTAGCAAGGTGTCTAGAGCCTAGCTGTTTGGTTGTACATAGTAGTTTGTAAACTTATTCTATCGCTGTTTGACTTTTCGTCGGGTTTCAGTGAATCTAGACCTTGTTGTATTATAGTTTGTTATTTAATTATTGATTCTGTTTGATAATTATTGTCTGTGTTAGGTTTATTGTCTTGTGAGTTAGCTTTTAGTGTTGTAAAAAAGGTTTTTAGCTGGGGGTATAGTTGTGGGGACAATCAACGGTTAGGCAGTGGGTCGTAAAGCTGCTCTAATCAGTGATTAGTTCTACACTGGTGTATAGTTTTTAGGTAGGTTTCTTTTAGGTTTAGTCTTGGTTTCTGTTGACACCAAATAGGATTAGTGGACTCTTTCGGGTTGTATATTAGCGGTTGCTATATTAGTGAATAAGTTAGTTTTTCGTTTGGCAAAGGTAGTCTCAGTGTTTTCGTGGTTTCTGTTTGTCTTTCACATTAGGGTTGTCACCTAGTCGTTTTAAGTTTCGTCGTACTTGGGTTTACTTATCGTTTGTGCGGTAGGGTAGTATTAGGGTTGTCGTCGTTCTTTGTGGTTGTTTCATGTTTGCAACTTTTGGTTTAGTTTTTATTTAATGCTTCAAATTTTAGCTTTAGGCGTTAATTTCGGTATGGTGGTTTTCGGTTAGAATTATTATACAGTCTGATTCTTTTGGTTGGTTTAAAGTTTTTTATTTTAGTAGGGGGATAACTGCAGCATAATTCTGCTGCATGTAATCTAACCTTCTTTTTGAAATTGAGTGTTAACCTATTTTTGCTTATACGTTTTGGTCGTTTAGTTGCGGTTCACTTCTTGATTTTTTTTTAAAGGTTTGAATTGGTATCCTGGAAACGTGGAACAGAGGACGCGAAAATTTGGTTTGTCAAATGTGTTTTCCCGTGGATGATTTTTGGCAATAGTGCCTTGGATTAATATTTTGGTTTAATATTCCTGGGATTTCTTTTATGTGACACATATAATGGTGTTCTAAAGTGTTAATTATTATAACCTGGCGAATTGATTGTTTCTCCAACTGCTGCGAGCTGGTGGCTCGTAGTCGCCTCCCTTTTATTAAAAGCCGGATCTGTTTTTGCCAGTTTCGGGTAAGTTTTTTCTGTTTTTGTAGCGAAATTTAGGTTTTGTAGGGCTTCATGGTTTGAATAATTTCTTAG
>NW_027412838.1:0-13355 GCF_025370935.1 Choristoneura fumiferana | reverse complement strand
TTTTGTAGTACGTTTATATGTAGAATAAATAAATAAATTGCAATAAAACATTTTCAGAAAAAAAAATACTCAAGCGGTGATTGGTAACAAACTGAGCCGGGAATATTAATGTATATATGGCTTTTATTCCTTTAGGCAGGTAGAGACGAATAAGCTTAGATTAAAGTCTCCCTGATAACTACAATAACAATGCCATTAAACTACACAAAACAATAAAACTTAAGCTTTAACGCTATAATGATTCGGTAAACTTTCACACACAGAACCCGATAAGAGAAAGGAAATGCAAAAACCACAACCAAATAGTGGCAATTTACAATTCACCGCGAATAGAAAACAGCGTTTAGTTTCTCGTGATTTTGAGTTGGCGCGAAATTGCTAAACCAACAAATAAACAAGGTACATTGAGGCAGATATGTGCATTTATATATATTTTTCTGGGATTAGGGAATCCTTATTAGATTTTAGGGATCACTTGGGAGTCCGTCCGGCCGTCCATCTGTCAAGATCCTTTTTCACAAGAACGCGTGGAGGTATCGAGCTGAAGTCTGGCCAGAAGACCAGCGATGCCTCCATCCCTGGAATCCGCATTAATGCTGAGGCGAGACCTTTTCGCGCATACATAGAAAATTGTATGTTATTTATTTTTCATTTATTTTTTTAATATTTTATGTCATATTATGTACAGTCGAACAAATTGAATCATGACCCAGGGTGGAACCTTTTAATAATCAATTTCATTATGATTTCCTAGACAAAAGTATGAGATGTCAACATGACATTAGCAGTACAAAGGTTTCCACCCTGGGTCATGACACGATTCAATTTGATCAACTATACTTCTACTATTTTTGTGTATCATTATCATGTGTGTCGAATATTTTTTTTTTTTTCATTCATTCAAATTAATATCAAACAGTCAGATCAATAGAAGAAAGAAATATTATATTTAAGTCAACGCAATCAAATGATACAGGAATTAATTGAAAAGATGTTTCCATAAAAATGATAACCTAAAGACTACTTCCAGGTTGTCCTAGAAGTTTGAAATTTGGTATGAAGGTAGCTCCTTTAATACAACCGATAAAAAAAGTTCTAATAACCATTATGTATGGCTGGCTGACTATGTCCAATCAAAAATGACCCCACGTTGCCAGAGATGTGCGAGGATGTGTTGCCAGCAATATTTACCTCGCCTCGCTCCGCTCAGCTGTTTCCACCAGAGATGTGCTGTGCGAGGATGTGTAAATGAAGCGTTTCTATTGGTTAATGAAAAACACATCCCTCGCAACACATCCTCGCACATTATTGGTGGAAACGCTGCTTAAGACTGGCTGAATATGGTACCCTCGGTGTGAGTCTGACTTGGGGGTCAGTTGGGAGTAGTGGGCTACTTGGTCAGTTTTTTACTAACAAACAGTAATCAAATTATGGGTCCTTTAGTTCAAATAACGAAGGAGTGTATAACGTGGCATTTTTGTGCATTCGTAGTGTTCTTTCGGTTAGTAAAGGATATTCCTTTTCTACCTGCCTGAACGCTTGAGGTCGTATTGTCCAACGTGCGTGCTCTCATTTTTCATCTCTTTCTGTCCTCATCTTATTACATTTGATAGAAAGGAGTGGTGAAAGCGATTTTGATTCAAAGTGCGATAAGCAATATGGCCTCCCTCTGGCTATAGAATTAGCGCTGCTCTATCCTAAACCGCATCTTTGCCAACCATTAAGAGTGACTGTGGTTAAGCACCAGCCTATTCTGAATAATAACAGAAAAGACACAGCATTAAATTGGTATCCCCGTTTAACTTAATTATTCGAAGTACTCGAGTGATATATTTGTCAGTATCGTTAATGGTTAACGGTCCGTTTCCGTTTACGCAACCGTTAAAGCCGTTACGTCGCTGTCATGTCCGACAAAACCGATAAACCTCAGCGAGAGCACGACCAAACCGCCATATAATATTTAAATTTTCACTTAACACATTTACGATAACGAGTGTTCATTCATAAATGTGCATGCGGGCATATTTGATAGCGAATGAAGCATTCGAAGTTTAGCTTTAACGGCATTACAATAGGATCCAATATTGTTATTAACGGTAACACATTTACCGTGGTCGCACGGTAATGAGAATGAAAGTTACGGCGCGTGAATTCATTTACTATATGTTTGATTTGCAAATCAAGTCAGCTAGCGAAGGCACGGATTCAACTTAATTTCACTAATTGCAAGTTATTCTAGAATGCATTATCAGTCGCCAGATGTGATTCCCATTTCAGCAAACACATTTTCACGTTTTGAAATAAAATTATAAGTGACATATTTCCCAAACAGACAAACGTGTCTACTTTTTAGTTTTTATACTTACATATTTACAAGCTCTAAAAATAATATAGAACTTTTGCATCAACTCGAACGTACAAACATGGCCGCGCGTTTAAAATATAGATAGCGTTACATCCCCAAAATTGCATTGCCGAAAGGCAAAACATGACCGACATTATTGTAAACCTGTGTGCTTTGCTTAATCATGTTTTCCAAATAACTTATCATGTACGGTATAAAACGGATTAGGTTAGGTTAAAGGTACAATCGGCTCAAAATTAACCTTACAGGCATCGGTGATCAATCTCGATAAGCCAATTACCCCTGAGCAGCAACCACGTGGCCGGCTTACTCGTATGTTATATTATTCTTCTTCTCTTTTAAAATATGGCTTTTCTGTCCTAATTAATAGGACAATTTCGCCAGTGTCAAGTTAAACTCTCTTTGAGAGGCACGTTGTACGGTGATTGTAGTTTTTGCAACTTGATAGTAAAATTCCAGAAACCACGTGGAGACCACTTGCGCATTAAAAAATGTTAGACACGAGAGCAATATAGGATTTTGGGATCACTGTTCACTGTTAAGGTTAATCGCCGCATAAAACACTATCAAAATTATACTTCAACTAGCCAAAGAAACAGAAATAGCAAAATTAGATATTGTCTACATCCGCCATCTTCGAATGCTACAAATCGAATCCTACACTGAAAAAAATACACTCCAACTAAGTGACATTTTCTCTTAGTTGGTACCAAAATAATTGAAATAATGTTGAAAATGTTTACTAAAGTCAAAAGTGGGTAATTACAACAACAAACTGATCTTGTTCGA
The DNA here is from genome assembly GCF_025370935.1 of Choristoneura fumiferana. Lineage (NCBI taxonomy): Eukaryota > Metazoa > Arthropoda > Insecta > Lepidoptera > Tortricidae > Choristoneura > Choristoneura fumiferana. The sequence continues at coordinate 10,201 of NW_027412838.1, read as the reverse complement.
ATGTGTTGTTTAATTTAATAAAAGTTCTTTATAAAAATGACTTAATTCTTCTTTACCTTTATAAAGGCTCTTTGTAAAATTAATTACCTTATTTTTGTTTGAGTTTACAAAAATCTTGTGTTACATTGACGATTTATGTTTGTTAAGCTAACAAAGCGCGAAGTTGTAATAATTTAACTTAAACTAGAATCAAATAAGATAAGAAGTGTATTCTACAATGTTATTTTTAGTAGCAACAACAAACTAACAATGTTCTAACAATAAATTTTCAAATTTGCTGCAATTAAATAATGCGTTATATTAAACAACGTCTTAGTAGAATCTACAAATTATTGATCATTGTTATAATTCATATATAGCACGTTGCAGTAAGCAGGCTTCTGAGTAGATTTTTATAGTCATATATTTGAATCTGTGAATGACTTGATCGAAACAAGCAAGAGCGAGCCCGCCACGCGCGTCGCGCGTGTCCCCCGCCCCGCCACAGTGTTGCCAGACACCCCACTTTTCCGCTTTATACCGCGCGTTTTTGCCACTGGCCCCGCTATACGCGTTAAGCTAACGCGGATCCGCTTTTTTAAAATATACACGAACAATCTTTAAATGTTACCACTTGCTCGTGGAAAAAGGTGATAAATTCAAAACATCGAACGAACGAAACAGCCGAACGCTAACCGTAAGCCGTAACGGCGCAGCGGAAGCACTCGTTGTACTATTCACACTTGCGCGCTTTGCGATAAAGCCATTTCACTCACACGGTAGCGTATACTTAGAAAACAAAGGTCGGGCAAAATTAACAATAACTGACTACTATTCAGCGTACATCGCTTGTTATATTTTGTTCAATGGATTTCATTTTTAGCATAAACAGATAATGTATGTCTATGTCTATACATTTTAAAGCTTGTAGTTTGTACTAACATTTAAGTAGGTGATGTCAAGCATAAGCGACGTTGCGTTGCGATATTGAAAAAAAATACGAAATATTGAAATCAAATTGATTAGTTCATCATCATCATCCCAGCCTATATACGTCCCACTGCTGGGCACAGGCCTCCTCTCAGAATGAGAGGGCTTGGGCCGTAGTTCCCACGCGGGCCCAGTGCGGATTGGGAACTTCACACACACCATTGAATTGCTTCGCAGGTTTGTGCAGGTTTCCTCACGATGTTTTCCTTCACCGTAAAGCTCGTGGTAAATTTCAAATGTAATTTCGCACATAAATTCGAAAAACTCAAGAGGTGCGGGCTAGGGTTTGAACCCAGGACCCTCTGCTTGAGAGGCGATACTGCGATAGGTCAAACCACTAGGCCACCACGGCTTTTTGATGATCATTTTGATGAAAAGATGTCGAGGACATTTTTTCATTTGAATAGAAATGAAAATATATTTAAAAATATATATATTGTGATTTTTCTTCGGCTTTTCAACGTAGTAAAAAAACCTATAAACGTATTCCGCAAATCCGCATTTTCATTTAAAAATCCGCGTTTTGAAATCGCAGCTCTCGCTTTTTGTATTCCGGCATCTGGCAACACTGCCCCGCGAGAACGCGGCGCGTTTTGACTTGTTCGTTCATTTCACTTTTCCGTTACCGGGCTGGCGTATGCGGTAATGCGAATTGATTGATTAGATAAATGCTCAACACCGAATAATTGTTAATAGCGCTTACATTTTACATTACCTTTGGATTGGTTTGTATTACTTTGTACATAACTGTACCAAAAAACATGGATGAAGTAGCTGAGCTCCTACAAACGTGGGAGCTTCCTGAACTGATTCCTGTATTTACCGGTAAGTACCTAAACGCTGTTTATTTACTTTAATAGTAATCACTCTGTGTCTAAATATTATTCATTAAAGTTTACCAAACCAGGACCAAACTCTCAAGAGTTGGTAGGTTTAGGTACATTTCATTCCTTTGAAATTATTGTTCGTTTATTTTACTCTCCCTATGTCGTATGAAGGTATAGGAAACCTTTCTGATCGCCTCTAACATGACTTCACAACTGCTAATAATCGTTAATGGTGATTTTCCACCGGCGAGGCGAGACGTGAATTGAAATTTCTATGGCTTTTCGCGCACCCGCCGCGAGTCGCCGCGGGCGCCGTCATACAAATTTCAGTTCTCGTCTCGCCTCGCCGGTGGAAAATCACCTTAATAGCAAGGACCATCGGCCTAACGTACCTTCCTTGATACGAAAGCGCGGATTCAACGCATCTAGGCCCTAGTCTAGGGCCTAGATGCATTGAAAATAATAATATTTATACTAGCCCTTCACTGTCCCACTGCTGGGCAAAGGTCTTTCTTCCCTTTTTCCACTCCACTTTATAAATGTTATGTTAAAAAACGCATTATGTATATATTATGTACCTATTCTTATACATTGTTTGATAGAAAAAAATCATTCACTTTTAGAACAGCGGATTACTATACAGGCATTATCAGCCTTGACCCCGGGTGATGTCAAAGATTTGATTCCCCAGGCAGGACCACGGGTCCTATTCACAAGGTGCTGGGATACCTGGAAAAATGAATTTTTGCCAGCGGTCTTAAACAATGTATCATTTTCAGTAAGTTCTTGATATTGCTTAAGTACTTATTTATGGCTTGCTTGATATAATATACTCAGTAGCAAAAAAATTACCCAAATTTTGTTTGGTTTTCATATATTTTGGGACTGGGCTAACTTTTTTGCCGCTGAGTGTACCTAAATTGAATGAGAAATTACTGTAGACACCTATATTCATATTTTGTACTAAGGTGGGTATATAAGGGAATATCTTTTTTTATTATCTAAAATATTTCACCTAAACAAACAGCAGGGAAAAAAAACAGCAATGCTATTTATTACAGTAACACCAAATTGAATGCATTATATCTAGGCTACAGTTAGCTATTCCGCATTTGAAGCTAAAATCAATCAAGGGAATGGATGGTACCTACCTACCTTTATTAAATTAATTAAATTAAAATTAATACATAATAATAATAGTACATATGGTACCTAAATGATTGATTGAATCAAGCGTTACTTTGTGGAGGCCCATATCAATGAACTTCCACCCTTTACCTTGCTACTCCGCAGAAAATGGTAAACTATGTGACACACATTACTTATTTTTCTTCATGTAACACCGCCTCCTCGCCACATAAATCCACATATTATATGACACACAAACTCGCTATCACCACCACCATAGTAATCGCATACGCGTTTCGAACCCTGTACGGGTTCATTGTCATTATCCAAATACACCACCATTCCACACCCAAAGAAATTACATACTTAGGTACTAATCTGTAAGATCATACCTAAATGATTATTTGTTGTCTTCTTTCATTTCTAGGCCTTTGATTTATCAAATATAGAGTTAGACTACTCTGGCCCTGGCCCCAGTGACCCAAAACCTAAAGAGTGTATACTAGTGACACAAAAAGAAAATACTCCCCCGAGTCAAGAAACAGTGCTGGTGTTAGAAACTCAGAGCGGGGTAAGTAATTTATTTTATGTTGGTGGGTTTGATAGATTATAATTAAATTACCTATTTGTATATTGCTGTGCCCTAACAGGGTAAATGTTAAACCTTCATATTTTAAGATCTTCATCACAACATTTAATGCAGTAAAAACTTTAAGTTTGCATGTAAAATTGTGTTGAATTCTTAATTGCATATTCAAATTATATTAATATATTAAAGCCATGGTGGCTTAGTGGTTTGACCTATTGCCTCTCAAGCAGAGGATCATGGGTTCAAACTCAAACCACGACTCGCACTTCTGTGTCTTTCGAAATTCATGTGCAAAATTTTCATTCTAAATTTACCACAAGCTTTACGGTGAAAGAAAACATCATGAGGAAACCTGTACACACCTGCCAAGCAATTTAATGGTATGTGTGCAGTTGCCAATCCGCACTGGGCCCGCGTGGGATCTATGGCCCAAGCCCCAAGGCCCGAGTAGCTGATAGGAGATTTGTGCCCAGTAGAGGGACGTATATAGGCTCGGATGATGATGATTATATTGTTATTTAATACACCACTTTAACACAACCTTACAATACAGTGCTATAAATAATATATTATATTGTTTAAAGCATTGTATATAGCTTCCACTATCTATTTTAATTTTTAAACTCATTTTTTGTCTGTCCCCAATGCTCCTCTCATCCACTCAAAGGTTGACTGGTAGAGATCCCTTAAAGGGATAAGTTCGCCTTTGTATATAGGTATCTCAATGTTGACAATTGTGCTTGTTTACTTATTTTGTACAATAAAGAGTTTAACCGACTTCAAAAAAGGAGGAGGTTTATACACATACATAAATGTAAATAGAAACATACAATTACATACATAATGAACTATACTAATATAATATACATACATACATAATAATTACTACCTACCTGATAATTTACCTACTTAAGTACCCTTCTTACTTATTTTTATTTATTATTACAAGCTTTTATGTATAAAGTTTTACCTGTCCCGTTGTCTGTCTGTCTGATGGTAATCATAATCAAATCTTGCAAGTTAAATCGACCGACTTCCAGTGGTTGGTTAGATTGACTTGAAATTTGGTATACTTATGTAAATTGCGTGACAATACAATAATCTGGTAGTTCAGTCTTCGCAGGACGGAACTCTTCAAAGGTTAATGGCATCAACTTGAAATTTGGTATGCAAATTTAGTTTGGGTGGCAATACAAGTACAGTCCGCAGAACAAGCTTGTACTTATTAAAAATGAAATTTTTACCAAAAACTTATTTTCTATTTTCCTTTTCAGCAACTGGAAAAATTGCTCAATGATTCACTGGAGACAAGTTCTTTATTGATATATAAAGGTGGCTCTTTGGACGGCGACACAACTAGAAATTTGCTGGCGTCCGTCATTGCAAAGGAAATATTAAATAATAATAGAAATTCCCCAATAGTGGGACCAATATATTTTAAGTGGGCTAAGCAGATTATCGAACTCTTTTCGGGGGAAAGAACCACTACCTACTATATCCCCGCGTGTACAACAGCAACGGGCGTTGTTTTACAAGCTCGGGGGAAACTCGTACATCAGGTATAAGTACACACAGACTCACTGTAACTTTGCGATGTACGTTATAAAATTGATGTTTTTTTTTTGTTTTTTGACTTGATTCCAATAAAGCAATATTTAAAAATTATTATTTATTTTATTACATTATAATCATTGAATATAGCTGATAGGCAATAGATATAAAATTTGACCGTGATTTCTCGCATAGTATACTAAATATTGGCCAATTTAAATAATTTACGTATTTGAGCCTTTGTAAATCTGCAATGCTTTTTTTGTATTACAACCAAGTTTAACGCATTCGTTGTCACCTGTCAGAGTCGAACCTTCTTCAGGTGCCGCAAATGCACATGTGCGTTCAAACGCCTGTGAATCTTTGCCAACGGCACTGGACGAGTCACCAAAACGCATTATATGCGTCGGTGGCAGTGAATGCGTTTTAAGTACACATCAAGCTTTGACGCGTGTAGAATGGAGTTTTATTGTAAAGTTGATGTGCATTTGACAGTACACAAAAATACATTGAGATTTTACAAAAGTATTTACATATCTCACTATCACCAATGATGATATAGACTGGATTAGCAATCGCCATAGCTGCGGTCGCGGAATTTTAGTTCGATTATTAAATCTAGATGGCGATGACATTATAGCTCGAGACTTTCGAAGCAAAACAATAAGACTACAGATGTTTTTACTGCATAATAATGCATTTGCAATATTATAAGACATCTGTGGTATTATTGTTTTGCTTTTAAAGCCTCTGGCTATAATGTCAGCGCCATCTAGATTTAATAATCGATCAATTTTTCGCGGTCGTTCTGACTATGGCGATTGCTAATCCAGTCTATGTCATCCTTGTCTCAACTACGTAAATGCTTAAATTGGCCAATAGACTTAGTAAATATGATGATGAATCATGTGTATGTTAAAAATAATCTCAACTGAATCTATCATCTGTCAATAATCACATCAACAAAAATTCTTGGTAAATGCAACAAGTTACCTTGTCTAACTAAACCTAGAAATCCAATAGATACAAATAATCACTCAAGTTAAATGAAGTATTTATTTTTTTGATCTCATGAAATTAAGTAGTCATATTGGGTATGATTTCAACTGAAATAAATAACTACCATTGTTCAACTAACCATTATCTTAGTTGATGGGGCCATGGGATCAGTTAAATCTAGAATCGAATTTTGTTAATACAATGAAGGTTCATGGTTGTAGAGGACAAGTTGTGGTTGTCACGACTGTGTGGCTTTTTTAAGGCCAGTATTTAGCTTTTTAAACGCAAATAAGCAACTTAGTTGATTATATTAATAAATTGTTTGATCTAACGAAGCTTAATATTTACATTGAACATAAATTAAGCTGGTTTGACTAAATAATCATTTTTCGACCAATCACTGTCTTAGTTGATGGAACTTAAGGATTAGTTGAATCTATGAACAATCTTTGTCAACATAGTAAGCAACTTAGTTGATTATATTAGTAAATTGTTTTATCTAAAGAAGCTTAATATTTACATTGAACATAAATAAAGTTGGTTTGACTAAATATCATTGTTCGACTAATCACTGTCTTAGTTGATGGAACTTAGGGATTAGTTGAATCTATAAACAATCTTTGTCAATATAATAAAGTTTCATAATTTTACTGCACAAGATCTGAATGAAACTAACTAATCAACCTTTATAAGGCCAGTACAGTAATTTGACAGACGAAACTAAGACAATTTAACAAATTTCTCTTTGCCACAGAAGTCAAGATCTTGACAGGCTCATATGGTATCAAGATGACGATTATAATAAACAAGATATTGTTTGATGTAAACAAATTTTTTTTTCAGTGTATATTATTCTTAAACCAAGCAATTCCCCTGTCACGTTACTGTGACGTTTAGTTGTCCCATCACGTTGACGGGCCGTAACGAGTACGTGACGAAACTCCGGTGCTATCCACACGTCTATATTCATAACCGATGAATCCTAAGTATTTATTTACATTAAATAATTTATGAGTCTGTTTGTTGCTCAATCTCGGAGCGAGCGGATCGCAATAAATCTTAATAGGGAAAGGTCGGCCTGAAACAATAAATAAACACTGAATAAATACGTTATAATGTTTGCGATCTGTCATGCCGTGATAGATTTGAAACTCAGTTCAAATGGCTGTTCTTATCATTTACTTGTCACATTGAATACAATGGTGTTTATGCTGACATGTACAAACAAGCCTTTATGGGCGGTTTAAACATGCGGTACTATGTGGGGACTTGAGATAATAGAATTTGCTTCACACACTTTGCCTTCAGTCAGATGGTTTGAACTAAACCTCTAAAAATGTGTTAGATATTTACTGGGAAGAGTATTTTCCAGTGGTGGAATGAGCATTTTTCGCCGCTCCGCCAAAAGACGTTTCAACAAATAAGACTCGAGGGTTAATTAAGTGCGAGTAATTTGAAGTTGAGCCCGCTAGTGCGTAGGACGGGCCATGGGTAATGACATTTTACCGAGGGGCGTAGTTGAGGTCCTTAATTTAACACTTATATGTGAACAGATAACAATGACTTAAGCATTCAAGTGTGTAAATAACTTTTACCTTTGAAGGCGCAATCGTCGCGTTTATTAAAAATAAATGTTTTTTAACAGTCACTTCAGTCTTGTTATATCAATGAAGCTTTTGGTGTGACTATATGTACATACTTAAAATAAATAAGAAACCTACTTACTAGGTACTGTAGGAACTAGGCTGTATACCGCTGGCAGGTGGTAAAACTGACCACTTGGCAGGTTAGATTGACAGCGGGTATTACATGCCGGAGCGCAGATTGCTCCCGATAGCCTAAGCGGCTGGTGCTATGCTATGTAAATGTATTTTTAAGCTCTGAAATAAATCCAAATGATTGAAGAAGTTGTTTATTTTGAACTAAGTTTAAAGTCACGCGCGTTGATCCCCAGTACCTACCCAACCAGCAAAATCCCTCTTACAACCATCTCAAGACTATAAATTTTCACTCTAATATTGGTTTTATATCATCGTATAAGCCTGGATTTGGGCACAAATTATAAGCGTATTTATTTTAACATCGTCCTAATATCAGTCTTATTGAATACTGTTCGCATTTACAATAATCTTTACAAAACTAATTTAAGCTGCCTTAGGCTAATATCGCTTTTACGTAAGTATTTTGTAAGCCTGCATAGGCTTATATTGGTCCAACGTTAGAATCTTGTGAGCCTAAACAAGCTTATTTTGATTTTATGTACGACCACACGAAATTTTGAAACATTCCGCGTGCATTATGCTCGGTGAGTGAACTGCAGCGTGGCAGAATAAAATATTGTAGTGACAAACTGAATGCAAGTATAATAATAGTAGTAATATTAATAACGTGTTTGTTATCATTGGTGGTTCTTTATGTTGCGCGGTAAGTATTTACGTTGGAACATATTATTTACTGTAAAGTAGACCCTGTTTTACGCTTCAAATTTCATGCGCCCACTCAAATAATCAATTAAAATAGTATTTTCTATCCTCGTATATTTTTTTATTTCTATAATTGTAGTGAAAATGATGCCATTGTTATAGTTGCACTTTTCCAGCGCACTATTAGACTATTGTAAGATCATTTACTCTAATATTAGCATTCTGAATACCAATGGTACGGCCATGTTGAATTAATTTAGGGTTCCTTGCTTATTGTTCACATAGGGAAATAATATAAAGAAAGTCTCAGATTGCGGGTATTTGGCCCGAGCCGAAGGCGAGGGCTATAAACAAGCTATCTGAGGCTTTCTTTATAATTTCCCGTGGTGAGCATATGATTTTACATCTTCCCCTGGGTGTAAAATGGCAATTGCCATGTAAATATAATTACAACCCGAAAGGATATTTGTGCGAATTACCTACTCAGGCACAAAAAGTGCTACTTTGCGCACTAGTGTGGAAAAGTATACGCCATTTCTAGAAGAGATATAGCATGCATTTTTCCGTGATATAATAATTTCTTGATGGCCACAGCAATCTCTGGAATTGGGTTTTGCGACTTATACAGGTTGAATTCTAATTAGGCGTTGATACGAAAGCGTATGCATATACTGATTAGTAACAAACAACTTTTCCAAAGAAAAAACTTTAGAAAAATGTGTTTTTTGAATTATTTATACTTTAAGTCAATGCCCAACTGCAGTGTAAATCACTTTTTAAGGCAAAATCTTTTTCATAATCGGTTTCGTCCTCGGTCGAAGATTCATTTTCACTGACATGATCTATGTCACAGACTGAATCTCTGTCCTCTATATCGACTTCTTGCATGAAATAAAATCCTGCAGAACCCTCACCAATATCTTTCTCAACACTTAACTTGTCTGGTGTTTTTATGTTATGCTTATATTAGGCTGACATTCTTACAAAAGCATTTATCAAAACCATTATAAAATCAAATGAACTAATATCATTCTAATATCTTACTAAACTATTGCTATTGATCTTATAATAGCTTTAAACAAGATCAAAAAAGTATACGCTTATAATGTTCTTATGTTATGCTGATATTAGTCTGACATTCTTACAAGAGCATTTATCAGGACCATTATAAAATCAAATGAACTAATATCATTCTAATATCTTACTAAACTATTGCTATTGATCTTATAATAGCTTTAAACAAGATCAAAAAAGTATACGCTTATAATGTTCTTATGTTATGCTGATATTAGTCTGACATTCTTACAAGAGCATTTATCAGGACCATTATAAAATCAAATGAACTAATATCATTCTAATATCTTACTAAAATATTGCTATCGATCTTACAATAGCTTTAAACAAGATCAAAAAAGTATACGCTTATAATGTTCTTATGTTATGCTGATATTAGTCTGACATTCTTACAAGAGCATTTATCAGGACCATTATAAAATCAAATAAACTTAGAGAATGGTGCTATAAGAACAGATATTCTCAAGTACAATGAGTCTTCGTAAATGTTATTGTAGGAGTAAGAGGCTTATAATAGTATTATAAAATGAGCTTATATACATATATGAGACTAGGTTATAAGATAGAGAGTTCTTGAGTCTGTACTAGCTTATCTAAGGCTAATATAAGAGCAGTAACATGTTCCAAAACAATTATAAGAG
>NW_027412837.1:0-13693 GCF_025370935.1 Choristoneura fumiferana | reverse complement strand
AAAAACTGGGAACCGACCGCCAATTTTTTCCACCGAGCTGACAGTGCAGCGCTCGAGAATCTTTAAGAATATAATAATGTCACATTCTTTCCCTGCAGCCCGCAAGTTGACGCGAAAGGAGCGATCTACTTGACGACTAAAAAATGGAACGTTGTCCATATCGCTGACGGCCGGCGAAGCCTCGAGAAGCGGCCCCCAAGATGTCTCTGCACCCCGCTCAGAACGCATCTCTGGCCTCTTCCTACGGAGGAGATTATTGGGAAACAACAGTACGAGATCTATCCAATACGTAAACTTAAACGTAACGTATTGTGAAACGGACAACACGCTACTGTGAAAAACAAAAGAAGCATAAACGACGCGGTGTCCGGATATCACGCTGGATAGAGAATCTTTGAAAAATTATGAAAATTTCGCAATGCCCAACTCATGGGGTAAAGGTTATGTAATTTTTTTAAACGCTTGGTTATTTCTTATTAGGTACTGCTGCCTATAAGGCTGGGAAGTCCTTTTTAAATTCGTTATATGCTATTTACATACTACCAACATTGTCATTTTCAGATGTTTTCATACAACTACTAACTTGGTTGAGCGGAAGGCAATTGAGTCTGATTCACAATAAAAAAAAATAGCCTTTAAATAGCTTTATGTTATTAGATATTTTGCAAACGGATCCCTACATCCAAACATGATCTGAGCAAACCTAATAATGTTTAAAATACCTATATATTACTTAGTAATAGACGAGAAAAAATCACACCCCTTTACGTTGTACCACAGCACTCACGCATTTCATCTGCAACTTGAAAATTAGAGCTTTCTGCATTCAGTTTTAGGTAACTCTAAACTTTACTTCGGACGATGGATAAAACTATAAGGGTTCCTTGTAGGTTCTGAATCCTAAAAGCGGCTAGTAATGGCATGAATATCAAAAGAGCGGGCAGCCAAGACATTTGTATACATATGTAGTTATATTGGATTGTTTGTCTCATCATAATATGTTACGGACGGTGGGTTAGGTGCTAAACTTTGATCATGTTTTTCGACCCTTGGAGGCGTTTTCAGCAGGCTGAAATACTGTTTCAGGCCGTTTCAGAGGATGCTCTATCACATATTAGTTTATCAAAATTTCACCCAAGTTGCCGTTGTTTTCAGGCGCCTGAAACATGTTTTCAGTCCGTTTCAGGCCACCCTCTATCCGATGACGCCATAACCTGAAAACCCGTTTTCAGGCGTTTTCAGGACCCCTTATGGGCCTCTGAAGTACATTTCAGTATATGGCGAAATTTTCCATAGGAGTGAAAGAGATAGCATGATTAGAAAGAGACAGCTATACTGAGAACATTCGAGAAGGTGTGTGACAAGGATAGCCTATATGTGTGAGAGAAACAGACTGATGATCCTGTTTCCGGAATATTCTAGTAACTGTGTGAGAGAGATAGCACATGAAAGAGACAGACACTCTACTCGTTTCCGGAACATTCGAGATGTAGGTATGACGTCCTAGCTGGACTGTTCTCGAACTTTGTGGACCGATTCACCGGGGGTATATAAGCCGGGTGAGGTTGCGGCGAAGGACAGTTTCGAATGCGATACCGAGCGATAAACATCGAAGAGAATCAAAGCGACTTGTAAGTGAGTTTAGAGTGCGAAATTACTGTGAACTGTTTTTAAGTGTTTTGTAAAGTTAAGTAACAGTGTGAAAATAAATCCTACTCTTATTCATCGGTGTTAAAAGTGCTTTTCAATCACGAACCCACCCCACGAACGTAACATTTGGTGTCAGAAGTGGGATTGAAAATGCCGCTTACTCCGCGAGAAGAAGAGAAGGAGAGGATGCAGACCCGAAGCCGCGCCGCAGCGTCAGATACAGCGGTGGCAGTTTCCCCAAAGTCGGAAATAGACATCAGTGCGATTCTGGTCCTCCTGAAAGAACAAGCTAGAAGGCAGGAGGAACAAGCTAGAAGGCAGGAGGAACAAGCTAGAAGGCAGGAGGAACATGCTAGAAAGCAGGAGGAACAAGCTAGAATCCTGCAGCAAGAGCTACGGGGTCAGAAGGAAGCTCAGGAAGAACAAGCTAGGATTCTACAGGAGGAACAAAAGAACCAGTTCGAACTCCTCCGTGAGGTACACGACGCAACCGCAGAATGGAAAAAGGAGATGGCTGAGGTCCAGGATAAAATTGTGGCAGTTGACATTAAAGTCGAAAATCACGAAAAGCGCCTCAACGGTGTCAACGAAAAGGTAGAAGGCCACGAGAATCGCCTCCAGAAGTTGGAGATTAAAGTGGCCAACGGCACCACCAGTTTATCGGGTGCACCAGCCACAGGAGGTGAAAAGTTAAAGTTACCACCATTTGATGGTACCTCTTCATGGGCCGCATACAAGCACCAATTCGAGTTGGTTGCGGAAACGAATGGCTGGAGCAAGGATTATGCAAAAACGGCACTGAGTTTGGCGCTACGGGATGAAGCTCTCAGTGTCTTGGAAACGTTGGGAAAGAATAAGACATACGACCGTCTCCTTGAAGCTTTAGAAGCACGCTTCGGTGACAGTCATCTAGAGCACGTCTACAGAGCTCAACTGAAGGATAGGACCCAGGGTCGTAATGAGTCATTACAAAAGTGGGCCCTAGAAATAGAGAAACTGGTCCAAAAAGCATACCAAGATTCATCCTCTTTTACGGATGGAATGCTAGTGCAGACATTCATAGATGGGATTCGAGACTTTGAAGTGAGGGCTGCTGTACGACTGGGTCACCACGGGAGTTTGAAGGATGCGCTTGCCCATGCCCTCGAGGTGGAAGCTGTACGCCAGGACCCAACAAGATCCTTCAGGGTGCGCGAAGTCGCTGCCAGGGAGCCGATTGCTCCACCTCGAGAAACGGGACCTCGGTGTTACAACTGCGGGAACGAGGACACATGCAATCTGGCTGCCCGAAAAGATATTGGAGGCGACGAGACTCGGACCAAATGGAGAGGCCAGCAAGCTCTGGTAGCCCAGAGCGGCAGCAGCAGGGAAACGAGTAAAAGCCAGGACTATGGGACGAGTGCTGGCTGGTGGTCAAAATGTCCCAGTTATGATCTCCCAGGCGAACGACGGGAACAGTCTGGCTGTCAAAGGAGAAATTGGTGGAGTACCATGTCACCTTACTATCGACACCGGAGCTTCTCGGACTGTGATCAGTTCTCGACTGCTAAAACACCTGATCAGAGATCATCTAGTCCGACCAATGCATCTTCAGCTGCAAACGGCTACCGGCCAGTACATTTCCGTCCAAGGGGAGCAAGAAGTGTCAGTAAAGATTGGAGAAAAGAAGTACTGGCACAAAGTCATCATTGCTGACATCGTAGACGACTGTATTATTGGTCTAGATTTTATGAGGAAGTACGAATTGTAAGATCGACTTAAAAGGCGGCGTGCTGAAATTTGGGGCTTATGAAGTTCCTATGGAGGGTGAAGTGGGTGGACATGTCTTCTGCGCTAGAAGGACTACACTTCAACCGAGATCGCAAGCCCTAGTTCCAGTGAAGTTGCCATATGGTATGAGACAAGGATCTCATTCCTGCGTGTTAATAGAGAAAATAGCTGGCAGTAAGCCGTGGATACCAGCTCGCACAGTGGTAATGACGTCATCTGCAGCATTTATAAGGGTTCTTAATTTAAGTGACACTCAACACGTCCTAAGTAAAGGAACCCTTATGGGGACATGCGAGGCAATCTCTTGGATACGGAGTTGCCATGGGCCAAGCGAGAACAAGTTGCAAGAAGAAGTTGTGGATATTGGAAAATTATTGGAAAACTGCGAGAATGATCTCACGGAGGAAGAACTTCTAAAGGCGCGTAATCTACTAAAGCGCTATAGGAGTGTCTTCTCTGCACATGACAGTGATATCGGGAGAACTGGAGTAGTGCAGCACGAGATCGACACTGGAGATGTCATGCCTATTCGACAGCGACCTCGGCGAGTTCCAGTAGCTCGAGAAAAAGAAGTCGAAGACATGATCAAGGAAATGAGGAGGGACAAAGTAATAGAACCGTCGACCAGCCCTTGGTGTTCTCCAGTAGTCTTGGTGAAAAAGAAGGATGGAACTATGAGATTTTGCGTTGACTATCGTAGACTCAACGACGTGACCAAGAAGGACAGTTATCCATTGCCGAGGATAGACGACACTTTGGACACTTTAAACGGCATGAAATGGTTTTCCACCTTGGATTTGAAAAGTGGATACTGGCAAGTGGAAATCAAGGACAAAGATAAAGAGAAAACAGCCTTCTCAACTGGTAAAGGACTTTGGCAGTTTAATGTTATGCCGTTTGGGTTGTGCAATGCACCGGCAACTTTTGAGAGGTTAATGGAGCAAATACTTGCCGGCCTCCTGGGTGATACTTGCCTAGTGTATCTGGATGACATCATAATTGTAGGTAAAAATTTCGATGACCACCTTAAGAAACTGGAGCAAGTTTTGTCCAAGTTGCGTGACGCAAATTTAAAACTAAGTCCGAAGAAATGCTCATTCTTCAAGCGTAAGGTTAACTACTTGGGACATGTAATTTCATCAGAAGGCATCCAGACAGACCCTGAGAAGATAAGTGCAGTTAAGGACTGGCCAACACCGAAAGACAAGACAGCAGTGCGTGCCTTTTTAGGACTTTGCTCGTACTATCGACGATTTGTGAAGAACTTCTCGGATATAGCAAAGCCTTTGCACCAGCTGACGGAAGAGAAACGACCATTTAATTGGGATGATCAGTGTGCAGCAGCCTTCTCAGATCTCAAACAGAGACTTTGTGAAACACCGATTTTGGAATATCCCGACCCGGATAACGAGTTTGTTGTTGACACTGATGCAAGCAATACTGGCATCGGAGGAGTCTTGTCACAAAACAAAGGAGATCAGGAAGTTGTGATAGCCTATTTCAGTAAATCGTTATCGAAACCCGAGAGAAATTACTGCGTCACTCGGAGAGAATTGCTGGCAGTCGTTAAAACTTTGCAGCATTTCAGCAAATATTTGCTTGGACGCAAGTTCCGAATCAGGACTGACCATGCTGCTTTAAAGTGGTTGTTAGAGTTCAAGAACCCCGAGGGTCAGGTGGCACGCTGGATCGAACAACTGCAGGAATATGACTTTTCCATCGAGCATCGAAGTGGAAAGTCACATGGAAATGCAGATGCCCTCTCCCGAAGGCCTTGTCCGGATGACTGCAAACACTGTTTAAGACAAGAGGATAAGGACTGCGTGAAGATGTTGAGGACCGACACTGTTAGCGAAGAGTGGAGTGACGCTGTCATGCAAGAAGCACAACAGGAAGATCGTGACATAAAACCCATTTACGACTGGATTAACGGTGGAATGCCCAAACCAAAGTGGTGTGAAGTAGCTCCGATGAGTACAGTGACCAAGAGCTACTGGGCGCAATGGGAAAGTCTGATTATGCACAATGGCGTACTGTGTAGGAAATGGGAGTCAGCGAACGGAAAGGATGCTCACCTTCAAGTGGTCGTACCAAGAAAGAGAGTTAGCGATGTTTTAAGATCCTTTCATGATGGCATTTCCGGCGGGCATCTAGGAGTAAAAAGGACTCTGATGAAGATTCGACAACGCTTTTACTGGATACACTGTCGGGAAGATGTGGAAGACTGGTGTAGGAAGTGTACTAGCTGCTCGTCGGTCAAGGGGCCACATACACGCAGTAGAGGTGCGCTTAAAGTTTATAATGTGGGGGCACCTTGGGAAAGAATTGCTTTGGACGTCGCAGGCCCGTTCCCGATCTCTGACCGCGGAAACAAGTACATTCTTGTGGTCATGGACTATTTCACCAAATGGCCTGAAGTGTTTGCCATTCCAAATCAAGAGGCAGTCACAGTAGCGGAAACTGTAGTGGCTGAAGTATTTTGTCGGTATGGAGTACCTCTTGAGATCCACAGCGATCAGGGAAGAAATTTTGAATCTCTGGTGTTTCAGGAGACTTGCCGAGTCATGGGAATTCATAAAACTCGGACTACGTCCTATCATCCACAGTCAGACGGGATGGTCGAGAGATTCAATCAGACTCTGGAACGACATTTGGCCAAAGTAGTTGACAGCCATCAAAAAGATTGGGACAGGCATATTCCACTCTTTTTAATGTCATATCGGACCGCAGTTCACGAAAGCACGGCCGTGACACCTGCGTGTGCTAATTTTGGAAGAGAATTGCGGTTACCTGCGGATCTACTGACAGGACGACCTCCAGATGCACCAAAGACGATTTCAGAATATGCAAGTGAACTGCGAAATCGGATTGATGGTGTTCACAATCATGTTCGTGAACACGGACTGCAGGCCAGCGAAAAGATGAAGACCAGATATGACCGGAAGTCTAACCAGACGAGATTTGAGGAAGGATCGTTGGTGTGGCTACATAACCCTATGCGGAAAAAGGGGAAGTCCCCGAAATTGTCACCGAGTTGGGAAGGGCCGTACAAAGTAGTCACTAGGATCAACGATGTCACATACCGGATACAGCGTAACGCGCGTAGCCCCTGTAAGATTGTTCATGTTGATCGGTTGGCCAAGTACCATGGATCTAATGATGCTCGGGACGAGCATGTCTTAGGAGGGGGCAGTGTTACGACGGTGGGTTAGGTGCTAAACTTTGATCATGTTTTTCGACCCATTGGAGGCGTTTTCAGCAGGCTGAAATACGGTTTCAGGCCGTTTCAGAGGATGCTCTATCACATATTAGTTTATCAAAATTTCACCCAAGTTGCCGTTGTTTTCAGGCGCCTGAAACATGTTTTCAGTCCGTTTCAGGCCACCCTCTATCCGATGACGCCATAACCTGAAAACCCGTTTTCAGGCGTTTTCAGGACCCCTTATGGGCCTCTGAAGTACATTTCAGTATATGGCGAAATTTTCCATAGGAGTGAAAGAGATAGCATGATTAGAACGAGACAGCTATACTGAGAACATTCGAGAAGGTGTGTGACAAGGATAGCCTATATGTGTGAGAGAGACAGACAGATGATCCTGTTTCCGGAATATTCTAGTAACTGTGTGAGAGAGATAGCACATGAAAGAGACAGACACTCTACTCGTTTCCGGAACATTCGAGATGTAGGTATGACGTCCTAGCTGGACTGTTCTCGAACTTTGTGGACCGATTCACCGGGGGTATATAAGCCGGGTGAGGTTGCGGCGAAGACAGTTTCGAATGCGATACCGAGCGATAAACATCGAAGAGAATCAAAGCGACTTGTAAGTGAGTTTTAGAGTGCGAAATTACTGTGAACTGTTTTTAAGTGTTTTGTAAAGTTAAGTAACAGTGTGAAAATAAATCCTACTCTTATTCATCGGTGTTAAAGTGCTTTTCAATCACGAAACCCACCCACGAACGTAACAATATTCTTCGTTCAGGTTACCCAACAGTTGTGCAGACCAATATATTGATTAGGAGTATGGACCGGTCTCAGAACTGGACATGGTAAGACCATTACAGATCTAGTAATAGTACATTGTGGTCTTAAGGGCGGTAAATAAGGAATTACAAACGAGAGTCTATTAGAACCCGAAGTCGAAGACCAAAAAATTGTATATTTGTAAATAAAAAACTAATATTAATTCAAAAATTGCCGATACCGCTGACTGCGCTCTTGGCAGCAGACCAATCCAACGATACCCCACACTATAGGGTTGGATGAGAAAAAAAAAAACACCCCACTTTACGTCTATGGGAGGTACCTAAAAATATTTTTTTTGAATTTTTTATTGTACCATTTTGTCGGCATAGTTTACATATATATCCGTGCAAAATTACAGCTTTCTAGCATTGATAGTCCCTGAGCAAAGCCGCGGACGGACAGACAGACAGACAGACATGGCGAAACTATAAGGTTCCGTTTTTGCCATTTTGGCTCCGGAACCCTAAAAACGCTAGCCCTCATGATGAAAAAGCAAGATACAACATTTCTGACAAAATACGATGACAAAACAACATTCACTACAACACAACCTATGTACAAAGGTTTTGTCATTCCATAACGCTTAACATCTAATCATAGGTCATAAAGGATCATCTTCCCCGCAGAAGATATACTAAATGGACTATGAAATTGAAACCTGATATACTCAATGTAAATTGAACATACGATGTTAGCCCTAATTTGAAGATTCGTAATGTGATACTTGTTTACATATAATTTTATGGCTTCAGATGTTAAGGCACGGAAACGGAAAAAATCTGCGAGAAGATCTTATTAGAAAGTTGATTCTTGTTTTAACTTTTCCACTCTACATCAAAAATAGGTCAAAGAAATTGGTGTGTCAACATCAATCAAATTAGGATATGCTACAATGATTTACAGTTCTTCTTTTTAGCCAATTTTATGCTGACAAAGCTAGAACCTTCGTAGGTATGTTATAGATTAGGTAGGTAAGTAGGTAGGTACTTTATGTATTTGCATTGAAAAAATTTCAAAATGGTAATAAAAATATTCATTCTGTTAATTACAATTTAAATAATTTATTCTTCACATAAAAAACCTATTATTAACAAAACAAACTAATCTTTGCAATAAGACCAAGACAAACAAATGGCGCTAAGTGAAAACGTTTCGCGTATCACGCAACCGTAGTTTTTTTTTTAATTCAGAGACAAACTAAACGCGGTCCCAACTTACTCGTATTGTTCGATAATATCAAGTAGTGTGCGAGATTTTTTAAAATCATTTCCAATTATCAATTCTATTGCAATGAGGGCTATCGAGGCTATCGCGTATGAATTCGCCGCTAGAGGCGCTAGTGTAGCATGAGGTCTCCGAAATGTCAAATCTCATCGTTTTTGGGTGAGCTACGCGCGTTATTTATAGTTAGAATAATTTTGTGAATATTTTGCATTACCTGAAATTAATTATGGCAATTATGCGATAAGAGGCAATGTATGTCTGTGTTTTGAGACAGTTTTGTTTGTTTCCAAAACTTTTGTCCTCCTTTTTTCCGAACAAAACGGGACTACGCAAGACTGTGGTTGCTCGATATTTTTATGGCACGGTTTTAAGATATTTACTTATAATATGATTTTAATGTAAACTTTGTTTCACGCCCGTAATAACAGACTTTGAAAGCCACACTTAAAAACCCTAAACAGTGGCGCCATCTAGTAAGAAAAAAAACGATAGCCCTTATTAAAATAAAAAACGTTATCACGACAGATCTATATTAGAATTGAGGTTTGTCTTGAGCTTTCTTGAGAGATGTTTGAAATTTGAAATTGTCACAGTTACAGTCAATAAGTTGTTCTAACGAAACAGTATCTCATTTGTATAAAATTAAAAGCCAAATGCAAAAAAATATACTAACAAACAACAACAAACAAAAAAACAAACAAACAAAGTAATTAGTGCCGGATTAAGACTATTTGATGCCCTAAGCAATCCGCGCCTGTGGCACCCCCCCCCCCCCGTCCATAGTAAATAGGCGTAACCAGCCTTACCTTTTATGTGCTACCAAATTATTTTTGGTGCTGTTTATGGTGCCCCCCAAGACGTGATTCCTTATGCAATTGCTTAATTTGCTTATGCGCTAATCCGGCACTGCTAATAGTATTAGCGATTTGGTATTGAAATTTACTTTATTTAATAGGTACTATTTGGTTATAATTTGTTATACAATTCGGCCCTGGTCATAATTTCCGGTTTTCAAACACGGTTAATGATATTTGTGTAATATAGTACGTAAACATGTCGTAGATTTTTCCGATACCTAGTATAAGACATAGTTTTGCTTAGTTTGGGATTTGATAAATTCGTTTAAATTGTCCAATGATGTGATTTTCACTAAGCATAAATTATTTACATGCAACTTTTCCCGGCAGGACTATTCAATGGACTGTTACTTCAGGCAGTATTGGCGGGACACGCGGCTCTCATTCCTTGGACCAATTCGCTCGCTCTCTCTCTCCATCAAAATGCTGGAGAGGATCTGGCGACCTGACACCTATTTCTACAACGGCAAACATTCATATGTGCACACCATCACCGTGCCCAATAAGCTACTGAGGATCAGTCAGCACGGAGACATTAGTACTCCATGAGGTATGTAATATATTTGAAATACTTTATATGTGACTTTGTATGTGACTTTTTCATTTAAAGCTTTGTCAAGCTTTAGATAAAATGAAAAAAATAAATGCTTATTATCTGGCGGACTGGATTACCTTAACTATGTCAAATAATATTCGTACATTTTGCCCCTAATTCTACTGATTTCTAATTCTACTCCCGAAATTCTAATTTTTTCGTTTGCGCTTTGCCGTTATTAGAAGAAAATCAAATTTATCTAAATAGTAGCAACCTCGCTAACAGTTAATTAGCGTATGCTGCATTCGTAACTTTTAGACTGGGCACAGAGAAAAAAATATATTTAAAAAAACCGGACCAGAGCATGTCGACACGCCCAAAATAGGGTTCCGTAGCTATTACGAAAAAATTAAGTAATATTTTTCTAAGGATTTCGTATTTTATACGGAATCTTTCCAAGTTTAGGTATATTTTACCCTTACGCTGCTATTTACTCATAAACTACTTATAATTCTCAAGCAAACTAAGCCGTTATAGTTTTCCTTGGAAGCTTGATATACTGACTACCATCCTGAATTTTCCAAATTTTTCCAACGACCGGTTTAGATTTTAGAGGGGGGGGGACGCTCGATTTTAATGAAAATTTGCACTTTACAGTTGAATATTTCGCAAAACAAATTACTGAACCGAAAAATCGTCTTAGCAAATCCCTAATGGTTTTAAAATACCTATCCAACGATACCCCACACTATAGGGTAGGATGAGAAAAAAAAAATCACCCCCACTTTACGTCTATGGGAGGTACCCTAAAATAAATTTTTGAATTTTTAATTGTACTATTTTGTCGGCATAGTTTACCTATATATCCGTGCAAAATTACAGCTTTCTAGCATTGATAGTCCCTGAGCAAAGCCGCGGACGGACAGACAGACAGACAGACAGACAGACAGACATGGCGAAACTATAAGGGTTCCGTTTTTGCCATTTTGGCTCCGGAACCCTAAAAAACAATAAGTAGGTACAGCTTTAAAAATAAAGTGTAATCGATTCTACTTTCAACTCTGAAGAAACCACTTTCAGGTTTTCACTTTTTTCAGTCATTTCATTAACACACAGGACAGTAGGTGTGGTAAGTCAGTCAGTCAAGACACCGATAGCTACAGCGATGGCCGCGCAAATAACTGCAGTTCATAGCATCCAAAACAATCACACCCGCCCGCACCGTTAATTGGCAGAGTGAAAAATTTTGCGCTCCGGTTACCTCGCCGAGTTATTCATCGCTCGTAAATTGCGATGGACAATATAAATTAAAAAGAAACCCTACAAGCCACTTAATTTGCGATTCATTGTTGCAATACATCAAGTTACTCGTAAATCGACGGCTCGTGTTGAATGACTTACCTATTCTATTTTTTTTTTTAAATGACAAGTTTGTATTACTTTTGTAGGTACTTACTACGAAACAGAATACAAATGTTTGTTTATTTTTTCTTCTTTTGTTTGATGCAATAATGATGTATATTTTCACGTCGCAATACGGTAGTTGACGAATATATACTGAACGAATAATAATATATTCTGAATATTACTACGAAAATATAGATAGATTACGAAGTAGGTACATCCGTAAAGCAAATGCTAAGCGAAGAAAAAAAAAACCTTTTATGGCAATTTTTTTGAAAAATCCGTGTTTGTCTCTTTCTGAAACGCTTTTCTCTGAGCAGTAGGGATGACGCTACTTATTTGCTTACGTACATGCACTAGCAAAATGCTAAGTATAAATACATTTTTCTATCCATCTTGAATTTCAAACCTTTTAGCTCTGTTTACGTCAAAGTAGGTAGCTTAAAAATTGTTTTTACCATTCAATGCAATAACAAACTATAATTTTTAAAAATTAATAAAATATAGTCAAATACCGTCTTATCACCTAAAATAAAAATAGTATTCGGCGGCAGATCGTTAAGTCCGCCAGATCATGAAATTCTAGGCACGTCATGAAATGGCGCCATTTCATGATATGCTAAAAGTTGGCCAGGCATATCACGATGTGCCTAAGAAACAATACGGCAGATCGATTAGAGCAACGCATTCGTCGATATTCCTAGCTTTATACCGGGCACATCGTGATATGCTGAAAAAAAGAAAAATTAGGTACGACGAGCGAAGCGAGGAGTGGTTAGTATGAATTATGACCACTACGCACGAGCCGAGCGAGCGAAGCGAGCGTGCCGTGGCAGCGGCGGGGAAGTGCCAGAACGATATGGCGACGATTCATGATATGCCTAGGAATTTCATGATCTGCCTAAACATTACTAGGCAAATCGTTAAACGTTGAGTTTTTGAACGATATGGCGGATGTCCCTTAGCCAATTCATGAAATGGCGCCTTTTCACGATATGCCTAAATGCTGGCCAGGCATATCACGATGTGCCTGAGAAAAATATGGCAGATCGATTAGAGCAATGCATTCGTCGATATTCCTAGCTCTATACCGTGATATGCCGAAAAAAAAAGAAAAATTAGGCACGACGAGCGGAGCGAGGTGTGGTTAAGTAGTATGAATTATGACCACAACGCACGAGCCGAGCGAGCGAAGCGAGCGTTCCGCGGCAGCGGCCGGCGAAGTGCCAGAAGCGATATGGCGGCGTTTCATGATATTCCTAGTAATTTCATGATCTGCCTAAACTGACCAAAAACTTGGAAATGGCGGCGTTTCACGATATGCTTAGGAATTTCATGATCTGCCTAAACGTCACTAGGCAAATCGTTTAACGGTGAGTTTTGAATGATATGACGGATGTCCCTTAGCCAACTCATGAAATGGCGCCATTTCACGATATGCCTAGGAATTTCGTGATCTGGTGGATTTAACGATCGGCCGCCGACATATACATGGCATAGCATCTGATATATGTATGAAGTTTATTTATTATAGTAAATAATACGTACGTATAGTACGTACGTACGTTTACGTATAGTAAATAATGAATGAACCTTTAAGTCTCGGGTGAGCAAAGTAATGGTTTATAGCTCATTGATACTTATCGGACTCAGCAAAGTAAGTATGGTAAACTCTTTATTGCACATAAAAATAAAATAACAAAAATACAAAATACAGAGAGGAGAACAAAGGCAAGGAGGCAAAGTAACGTCTGATTCATATTTTTTTTTAATGAAATTTATAAATATTACAAATGTCACTCTTCGTGTGTAATTTATTTATTTAATCGTTATGGCAATATGGCATACATTTAAAATAGGCTTATAAACATATCTATCGCCATCTTTGCCTATTTGTATATCGCCTTAATGTTTGTCACTCGTTTAGCACCACCCAGGGGACACGTGCAGGGTTGTGGTGGGTTTCTCCTGCGGACGCGAGTAACAATCGTCCCCCCAATTCGTGTGTAATGATAATGAATGCAGTAGAATAGATTCGAATTGGAATGAGGGCTATCGTTTTTTGTCTCACTAGATGGCGCACTGTTGCGTGAGGTTTTTAAGTATGGCTTTCAAAGACTGTTATTACGGGCGTGAAAACAAAGTTTCGATTAAAATCATATTCAATACACCTTAAAACTGTACCATAAAAAATATCGAGCTTGCAAATTGCTGCATAGTCCCCGT
>NW_027412836.1:26429-34567 GCF_025370935.1 Choristoneura fumiferana | reverse complement strand
CCCTCCACAGTGCCCACGTCGCCTCCGGCAGCGAAAGGCCCTCGTCGACGGATCACGTAATGTTAAAAGTGGTGTCAGTGCAAATAAGTGGACCTAACGGTATTGTGCAGACCTACGCCCTGCTGGACGATGCGGCGTCGGTATCTATAATTGACTCTGACTTAGCCACCGAGTTAGGTCTCAAAAGTGAACACTCGAGTGCTATAAAGTTTATCGACGCGTTCGGACTCGAGGTGTATCAATCCGATGCACCGACGGTGAGTGCTCAAATCAGTGGACAACATGGACAAAATAGTTATGACATTAAGTTACGCAAAGTGTCAAAGTTAAATTTACCTATTCAAGATTTATCTGTTATAAATTCACTCAATTGCAAGCGTTTAACTGAAGTAAAGGATTATGTTTGTAAAAGCCGTGTAGTTCCGCGTTTGTTGATTGGGGAAGATAATTACTTTTTAATTGCACCCCTCGAAATAATTCATGGCAACAAAAATGAACCTTATGCTTCTAGATGTAATTTAGGCTGGTCTATCCATGGTTATTGCGGTCGCACTCACTCCAACGCTGCTAATGTGTTCCACCTCGCTCACTCAAATGAAGGTATAGAAAACAATATCATTAAATTAAACGAGTTAGTTAAAAATTATTTTCTTTAGATGCCATCGGAGTTTCAACCTTACGTCGTGATAATAGTGAGCATGTAAGGGCATTGCACATTTTAGATGACACTGCGCGTCTTATCGGAAACCAGTGGGAAGTAGGCCTACCATTTCGAGAGGACGTATTTAACATGCCTGATTCATTCGAAAATGCATCTTCGCGACTACGTTCTTTAATGCGAAAATTCCTTAAAGACGACGCGTACGCAGACAGGTATAGGAACGAGGTAAACAAATTGTTTGCTGATGGTTATGCTCGAGAGCTAAAGGAAAATGAACTCTCGGCTCACCGCATATGGTATCTACCACATTTTGGGGTTCAGAACCCTAACAAGCCGGGTAAATTGCGCCTTGTTTTTGACGCGGCTTCTAAGGTGAACGGAACATGCCTAAATGACTACTTGCTTACGGGTCCTGATTTGTATAATTCACTAATGGGTATAATGTTTCGATTTCGCGAGAACAAAGTAGTTATCATAGGTGATATAAAAGACATGTTTTTGAGGATTAAAATTCGCCCGAGCGACCAACATGTTTTTAGGTTTTTGTGGCAAGAATCACCGCGCGCTCCCGTTAAAATTTGTGTAATGCAAAGTTTAATATTTGGCGGTTGTTGTTCGCCATTTATCGCGCAATATGTAAAAAAACAAAAATGCGTTAAAGTATGAGGACTTGTACCCGGAAGCTGTGCAAGTTATAGTAAATAGTCATTATATGGATGACTGTTTATATTCGACTACTGACGCGACTAACGCTATTAAATTAGTGAAGGAAATTAGTCATATTCATAAATGTGGCGGATTTGAGATAAGGGGTTGGTCGAGTAACGATAAACAGGTTTTAAATAATATACCGACCACGGCGCTCGCGCAGTCAGCTGTTCAATTCAAGGACGGATCCATGAATACGACTGAGCGCACTTTAGGTTTAATGTGGCATCCATCCGATGACACGTTTGGGTTTCAAGTGTCGTTTAATAGGATACCTGAGGAGATTTTAAATGGAAGTGAACCTCCTACTAAAGCAAAGATGCTTAGCCTTATTATGTCTGTTTACGACATTCATGGTTTTTTTGTCTCCTTTTATTATTAAAAGTAAAATAATATTTCAGAATGTTCATCGCAGTGGTATAGATTGGAATTGCCGCATCCAGCCCGATGAGCACACGAAATGGGTGAAGTGGCTCAATGAGTTAAAGCTTTTAGCTACGTTGCGCATTCCTCGCTGCTATGCTGACTCAGGCCCATGGACAGGCTGCTACGCAGACATGGAGGATGTAGTAAGTGAGCCCAAAACCTTGCGTACCGAGCTGCATACATTTAACGACGCGTCAATTCAAGCTTACGCTGCAGTCAGTTATTGGCGTTTTATACGTACGGATGGAAGCGTGAAGATTTGTTTTGTCGCTAGTAAGAGCCGCGTCACGCCTTTACGCCCAGTCTCTGTACCTAGACTTGAACTGCAAGCAGGGTTACTTGGCGCGCGCTTGGCTAGCATGATACAGCGCGAACATAAGGATGTGAAGGCAGACAAGCGGTACTTCTGGACCGATTCTAGCACTGTACTGCAGTGGATACGCAGCGACCCCAGAAGCTACAAGCCGTACGTCGCGCACCGGCTCGGCGAGATTGACGAGCTGACCGTCGCGAGCGAGTGGCGCCACCTGCCGTCGCGCCTGAACGCCGCGGATATAGCCACCAGAGAGGATGCGCCTCCATTGAACTTTCAGGATTTATGGTTTCAGGGACCTGATTTTTTAAAGGAACCTGAATTTAAGTGGCCCAAAGACATTAAAACATCTAAGCAAACAGATGAAGTTATCTGTGAGCAAAAATGTGTTAACGTCCTAAGTACGCGACAAATCACCGAACTTCCGGTACCTGATGAGAATAATAGTTCATCGTGGATTCGATTACTAATGACAACGGTGAGGGTTTTATTTTTTATTCGTAAATGTCAACGAAAGAATAATCGAATCGACAATGAATTATTAAAACAGGCAGAGGAATTATTGATAAAAAAAAGTCAGCACGATTGTTTTGCCACCGAAATAGAGTGTCTTAAACAAAATAAGCCTTTATTAAAAAATAGTAGGTTACTAAATTTAACGCCTTACCTTGATAGTAGCGGTTTACTGCGAGTTGGCGGCCGTGTGGATAAAACTGACGGTGTCCCGGAGAGAACTAAGCGCCCTGTTATCCTTGACGGTCACCATAGGACGACCAGGCTGCTCGTGGAGTACCACCACAGACGTGCTCTTCATGGAGCTC
Organism: Choristoneura fumiferana; assembly: GCF_025370935.1. Taxonomy (NCBI): domain Eukaryota; kingdom Metazoa; phylum Arthropoda; class Insecta; order Lepidoptera; family Tortricidae; genus Choristoneura; species Choristoneura fumiferana. The sequence continues at coordinate 31,638 of NW_027412836.1, read as the reverse complement.
ATGAACTGGTGGTGAATGAGTTGAGGCAGGCCTACTGGATTTTGAGGCTCCGACCCACTGTTCGTGCCGTCGCAGCGCAATGCTTGTTCTGCAAGTATCGGCGCGCGGCCCCGCAGCCCCAGCGCATGGCCGACCTTCCGCCCGCCCGGCTGCAGCACAACCGACGGCCGTTCACCTTTACTGGTCTCGACTTCTTTGGACCCATGGAAGTCACGGTTGGTCGTGGAAGGCAAAAACGATACGGAATGTTATTTACGTGTTTAACTATTCGTGCCGTTCACGTAGAAATAACGGAGAACCTAACCACGGACGCCACTATCATGGCGTTGAGAAGAATGATAGCTCGTAGAGGAACACCTACCACTATCTACTCAGATAATGGAACTAACCTACGAGGAGCCGATTCCGAGATAAAACGCAGCATCGAAGACTTAAACAGAGATGCACTATGCAGTGACGGTCTCGTCAGGGGGATTGACTGGCGATTTATACCCCCAGGAGCCCCAGAAATGGGAGGAGCCTGGGAGAGAATGGTCCGCAGTTTTAAAACGGCCTTGAAGATCGTACTCAAGGAACGTGCGCCTCGACCGGAAACGCTTTCAACATTAATGGCCGAAGTAGAAGCCCTTGTTAACAGTCGTCCCATTACCCATGTTTCGACGGACCCTAACTATCCCGAGGCCTTGACACCTAATCATTTTTTGATAGGTACATCATCCAATGGCCCCTCTTTTGGTAAGTATGAAGACGTGGATCTATCGCTTAGAAAGCAGTGGCGGATCGCTCAACGCTTAACGGATATGTTTTGGTCGCGGTGGCTAAAAGAGTATTTGCCCACATTATTACCGCGACAAAAGTGGACCAGTGAGCGTAGGGCCTTGCGTATAGGAGACTATGTCTTGCTTGTGGAACCAAACTTAGAGCGTGGCTCATGGCGGCACGGTGTAGTGAGTGCGACACTCCCCCGGGGATGACGGACGCATCCGCGTAGTGGACGTGCGCACTCGCACGGGCACGTTGCGACGACCGGTGACTCGCGTCGCCCTGCTTTCCTCACAAATGGATTCTAGTGATGACTGTCATCATCACTAAGGGGGTGGAATTGTAGGCGACGCGATGTTTTATGTAAATGTTTGTAAAATTTTACTAGATTAAGTTAGTTTTTAAATTTTAATATTTTCATGCGACGATTAATTTGTTGTTTTTTACGCCATCTAGCTTCCTCTTTTATTAATAAATATATTAAAAAATTTGGTGGGTATGCGCAGGCTAAAAACGACACATTGTCGGTACTTGACTTTATGTAGACGATCTCTTCGCGAACGCTAGGCTGCAACTGCTCACACGCACAAAGTTTTTTTTCCATTTTTACGTATTTACGAGTTTTATTCGACCTATCACTTACAGATGCCGCGTGCGACGTACACAAGTGAGTTGAAAGTGTGTATGTGTGTGTGTGTGTGTGTGTGTGTGTGTGTGTGTGTGTTTGTACGTTTGTCCGTCTTTCACGTCCAAACGGAGCTACGGACCGACGTGATTTTTGGCAAAGAGATAGTTAATGGGCCAAGAGAGTGACATAGTCTACTTTTAATCCCAGAAAAATGCACTTCCCGAGGGAACAGCGCGCGATAACCGAATTTCAAGCGGACGAAGCCGCGACCAAAAGCTAAAGTCGTTTAAGGTTTCCGCTTCGTTACCGATTTTTTTTAAAGAGATGGTAACAAAATAAAACACTCAATTCATTCAAGTTGTTATTAGGTAGGTATATTGTACGGATAAAGATTGTAAGGATACGGCAATTACAATACATAAGCAAGGCTATAAAGTCTACCTTGTAAAACATAAACTTAAATCATAGTTGACCACCATAGTTGGCAGATGGCCTAGTGGTTAGAGAACCTGACTACGAAGCTTGAGGTCCCGGGTTCGGTTCCCGTGTCGGGGCAGATATTTGTATGAAAAATACGAATGTTTGTTCTCGGGTCTTGGGTGTTTAATATATATTTAAGTATGTATTTATATCTTTATAATTATATTTATTTATCCGTTGCTAAGTAGCCATTACACAAGCTTTGCTAAGTTACTTTGGGACTAGGTCAATTGGTGTGAATTGTCCCGTGATATTTATTTATATATAAGGAGACAAATAAATAACTAAAGAAAAATCACAGTATCCTTTTACTTAGAGCGAAACAAATAAATGTAATAGCTCAATCGCTTGAGGTAAAATATAAGTGCGGCGGCAAAATTAAACGTTCATACAAAAAAATAATAACAATACCCAGAATAATAATAAACATAGCAAAAGATCATTCTTTTTTTATGAAGCTGATGTTAAATTATATTACTATTAACAATTTCAATTGGGATGCACCAAAAAAAATAACCTATAGTTTTTATTTTATTTTTGGAAAGAATAGGATATTTTAAGATACCATTTTCATTGATTTTGAATTTGGATGAGTATTTAATTTTTTATATATTTTTTACGAAATACGCTGGATGACGTCACAGACAGCCACATTCCATTGCCTGGAAAATTCAGGTTGTCCCAAAGGGTTGTACATAACATAATCTGTGGCATTACAATTTGACAATAATTCAAGCTGATAAATGACAACTGTTGAAGGCCAGGTGCGCATCATGTGATTAAAGTTCTATCTTTGTCACTTTGCTATTATAAGCAGGACAGGAACATTTCAAACTGTCAATTTGCTTAAGAGTGTAGACCTGCTTTATAACTGCCTTTGTGACGAGACACTGCAGGGGTCAAATGAGGGTCATTACTTAAATTTTGTTTATTTAATTCAGTTTATCACATTTTTGGAATCTGATTTCTGAAAACGCTTCACAAAGCCTATTTCTCCAAATGGTTTTCGATTTATTATATGTTGTCAAAAATTGGGACATCCCATTTGCTTTGATAATATCTGCTTTATTATTAAATGCCTGAATAAAATTCGTAAACCTAGTAAAACATTTGCGTTTTATTACAAGTAAGCAATATAAATACCTTCTTTGTGTGACGAGTTGCATCGGTCGGCAAGTTATTTTCCATAAGATTTCCCAGGAGAATATTTGAAGAGCTTATGTTCGATATTAAATTCCTTGCAACGTTAATATTTCTCTAGCCGCTGTAAACCACTTCACTTCTTAGATGTCTGCGATCTTCTATTGTTTTTTCTCACAAAGCACAGCGGGAGTTGCCTTTAGCTGATCTTTATACCAACTAACACTTATTTTTTCTGTTGTGATGAGGTATAATAACAAAAACCGACCAAGAGCGTGTCGGACCCGCCCAAAATAGGGTTCCATAGCTATTACGAAAAAATTAAGTAATATTTTTCTAAGGATTTCATTTTATACCTTAGGCTGTTATTTACTCTTAAACTACTAATAATTCTCAAGCAAACTTAACCGTTATAGTTTTCCTTGTAAGTTTGATATACTTACTACCATTCTGAATTTTTTCAAATTTTTTCACCCACCGGTTTAGATTTTAGAGGGGGACGGGGGGTCGCTCGATTTTAATGAAAATTTGCACTTTAAAGTTTAATATTTTGCAAACAAATCACTAAATCGAAAAATTGTTTTAAAAGACCTATCCAACAATACCCCACACTATAGGGTTGGATGAGATTTTTTTATTGTACCATATTGTCGGCATAGTTTATATATATATATAGATATATATATATACATGTGCAAAATTACAGCTTTCGAGCATTGATAGTCCCTGATCAAAGCCGCGGACGGACAGACAGACAGCGACATGGCGAAACTATAAGGGTTCCGTTTTTGCCATTTTGGCTCCGGAACCCTAAAAAAGTGAAGCTGACTCCAAAAAAATAAAAGAATAACAATAAATGGAACCGTCTACAAAATCCTTAAAAAATATTTTTCTAGGTACCTAATAGCTCGAAGTCGGTGACTCAGCACGACCCAGCAGGAGTAGAACAAGTCGTCTACACCTCTACATACTATGGATTTCAATCCCTCCTGCTAGGTCGTGCTGAGTCACCGACTTCAAGCTAGTAGGTACCTAGAAAAATATTTTCAAGGATTTGTAGTCGGTTCCATTTTTTGTTATTTTTTTGGAGTCGGATTTACTATTTTGTTAAAAAAAAGTTTTTTCTTACTTTTTAGTGATTTGTAGCCAAAGTACACCTCACAACGATTCCATTAAGCTCAAACACGGCTTAGTTACGTTGTTTTATAACAGAGTTCCATTACCTACCTTCCGGCTTCAGTATCAGATCAGTTCCAAAGAATCATTAACTTAAAGCTTCTTCTTAGTCGCTTGTATTAATCATGATCGTTTATAGACGAGCGAGCATTACTTAGCTTTGACGAGTTCCATTGGTCATCTACGGTCTTCTTCATCAGGTCCAGGTTACCAAATGATACTTTCTGAATGTAAATGCTTATCTTAATGCTAAAAATTCTAAAATCGCCATAGGTGTGCAGGTTTGCCCTCGATATTACCACAAAAATGCATTAATTTTGCCATCCGAACGCGCTGTCATTCCAACACAATTAACATAATAAAATGACATTACCTCAGGAATCCTGATTAGATTTACCAATAAACATTTTATTTTACGGTCGACCGATACGGGCTCCTATGAATGGCTTATCAAATTCTGCGGATTTCATTTCCAAAATACCGAAACGGAAAGCCCTTAAAAACCGAGCTCAACCTTTTCCCCAGAACATTACTTTTGGGATGAAATGTAAATACAGGGTGATATGAATATAAATGCTGTTTAAGTAGACCGTATAGGCGTGGGTCGTCGTTATAGTACGGCCAGCCACAGCTTGGAACTGATGGCGTAAAGGAAAAAGGTACGGTAGGCTTTACTGGAACACTCGTGGTTGTGATTGCTGAAACGTATTGGCTATTGAATAAAAATCAAGAGAGGCCGCAAAAGTATTTCTAGATTTACTTACGTTTCTTCTAAAGATATTACTACAGCAATGTCTACTTCTGAATGCCTTGGTTATATTATGTGTTTTTTTATCAAGTACTTTTTCATCTATTTCGTATGGTGATAATAATATTGTTGCAAAGGTTTTTCGGTATTAAATGATTTAAATTCCAAAAAGATTTGCTACGTTGTCTTATAATAAAGACTGTTCAGGATTTAATCTTTTTTATTTAGTTTTAAAATATTATTTCTTATATATTTCTAAAATTAAATGGTAAAAA
>NW_027412836.1:0-13717 GCF_025370935.1 Choristoneura fumiferana | reverse complement strand
AGATTGCACAACTTTTTAGAGTTCTTTTAGTTTTAATACATCTTTTTATTGTCTATGGATTTTTGATATGTTGACTTTGATTATACTTTTGTTCCAACGGAAAACCAGTGCCTATTCTTTTAATCCAAAATATTGGTCCATCTACCGGTAAAAATTATGAATACGCGTTCCAAAAGTGCAAAAGTAAACGTGCCCAACATGGGAGGTGGTGTGACATCCCTGGCAGGGCAACAGGAGTCTTCCTCGTCCGCGCAGCCAAGCGCGGACCCGCCCTTTCGGCATCAGGAGTCTTCCTCGTCCGTGCAGCGAAGCGCGGACCCGCCCTTTCGGCATCAGGAGTCTTCCTCGTCCGTGCAGCGAAGCGCGGACCCGCCCTTTCGGCATCAGGAGTCTTCCTCGTCCGTGCAGCGAAGCGCGGACCCGCCCTTTCGGCATCAGGAGTCTTCCTCGTCCGTGCAGCGAAGCGCGGACCCGCCCTTCGGCATCAGGAGTCTTCCTCGTCCGTGCAGCGAAGCGCGGACCCGCCCTTCGGCATCAGGAGTCTTCCTCGTCCGTGCAGCGAAGCGCGGACCCGCCCTTCGGCATCAGGAGTCTTCCTCGTCCGTGCAGCGAAGCGCGGACCCGCCCCTTCGGCATCAGGAGTCTTCCTCGTCCGTGCAGCGAAGCGCGGACCCGCCCCTTCGGCATCAGGAGTCTTCCTCGTCCGTGCAGCGAAGCGCGGACCCGCCCTTCGGCATCAGGAGTCTTCCTCGTCCGTGCAGCGAAGCGCGGACCCGCCCTTCGGCATCAGGAGTCTTCCTCGTCCGTGCAGCGAAGCGCGGACCCGCCCCTTCGGCATCAGGAGTCTTCCTCGTCCGTGCAGCGAAGCGCGGACCCGCCCTTCGGCATCAGGAGTCTTCCTCGTCCGTGCAGCGAAGCGCGGACCCGCCCTTCGGCATCAGGAGTCTTCCTCGTCCGTGCAGCGAAGCGCGGACCCGCCCTTTCGGCATCAGGAGTCTTCCTCGTCCGTGCAGCGAAGCGCGACCCGCCCCTTCGGCATCAGGAGTCTTCCTCGTCCGTGCAGCGAAGCGCGGACTCGCCCCTTCGGCATCAGGAGTCTTCCTCGTCCGTGCAGCGAAGCGCGGACCCGCCCTTTCGGCATCAGGAGTCTTCCTCGTCCGTGCAGCGAAGCGCGGACCCGCCCCTTCGGCATCAGGAGTCTTCCTCGTCCGTGCAGCGAAGCGCGGACCCGCCCTTCGGCATCAGGAGTCTTCCTCGTCCGTGCAGCGAAGCGCGGACCCGCCCTTCGGCATCAGGAGTCTTCCTCGTCCGTGCAGCGAAGCGCGGACCCGCCCCTTCGGCATCAGGAGTCTTCCTCGTCCGTGCAGCGAAGCGCGGACCCGCCCTTCGGCATCAGGAGTCTTCCTCGTCCGTGCAGCGAAGCGCGGACCCGCCCTTTCGGCATCAGGAGTCTTCCTCGTCCGTGCAGCGAAGCGCGGACCCGCCCTTCGGCATCAGGAGTCTTCCTCGTCCGTGCAGCGAAGCGCGGACCCGCCCCTTCGGCATCAGGAGTCTTCCTCGTCCGTGCAGCGAAGCGCGGACCCGCCCCTACACGCCGCACAGTCGGCACCTTCCCGCACGTCAAGTGGCGCTACCTCACGCTCTACCATAGTGGCGCGGCAGCGGAGGCTCAAGCCCCTGCACGCACGCCGACTAGCGGACAAGAAAAGAACGCGAGCGCCTGGAGCAGAGCGCCAGCGGCGGCGCGCAGAGCGCCAAGCGGCGGCCGCAGAGCGCCAGGCGGCTGAGGCACAGCGAGCGGCAGAGCGAGAGCGGCATGTTGCCGAACTTGAGCTGAAAGCTAGTTCCGCTGCCATAGAGGCGGCGCTAGCCAGGCGGCGGTAGCCGCGGCACGCGTAGTCTGCTAGTGTACAGGATTGGGTAAATAATGTGATTCCTAATCCTACCGAACAACATTACTTAGTGCCAACCCGCCTTTCAGATTCGCGATACACCGTGGTCCAGTGCGCGACACAGGGACCGAGAGCACCGCGCGGCCTGGGTGCGCGGCATGTGATCGCTCTCCCCAACAGTATCGTCCTGAAGACGGAGGAGTGACGCGCTTAGTTAATTCGTTGGAGAAGTTAATAAAATAAAGTTAATTCTCCGTCACGAAGACGGATTTTCCACTTTCGACGGCAAGTCTTATTTTAGATTGGTTAGCTTTAAAACGAGCTTACGAAATACAGCTCAAGGTTTTCGGCAAGACAATTTATCCGAGGCTGTCATGCGCTCTGCGTGGAGCAGCGCGCGAGGCGTGCGGGGCTGCTGGCGGCGGCGCGCGCGCCCGCGTGCGGTGCTGCCGCGCTCGACGCGCGCTTCCGGGCCGCCCGAGCTCGTCGTCATGCACGAGGTGGCGGCGGTGCGCGCACTGCCTAAGGTGAACTTATGACGGCAAGATCTCGCTATTTTTTGCGAGCCGGGTACGCAACTGCGTAGAAGTTTTATCCGCCTGCTAAATCAGCCGATTATTTATGTTCACCCGAGCTATTTCAAGCACTGTGGAGCAAGCTGCCTTTTACTGCTGCGTCCACGTTGTTGGATTATGCCATTCTTGTCGTTAATGCGTTTCGAAAATAGAAATGTCGCCAGATTTCCTGTCGGGTGGGAAGTCGATCTGCAGTATAGGTTTGGGGCGTGATGATATACGTCGCCCGGCGCCGCTCGGCAGACCGCATACAGAGACAGGGTAAATATTGTTGCTGAAATATTCGAATAGCATTCACATTTTTTTTTTTTTTTTTTTTTTTTTTTTTTTTTATGGCTACGAGAACATTAGCCAATGACAAAGTTAGGGAAACAGTTGTTATAATATGATAAGACGGTAATAGGATTACGGAAAAAGTTTAGGATCAGAAAGGATTGGAGTTAACGTGTAGGAGTATATATACGAAATAAAATTATAATTTGATATCATTTTTTTCTATGAATGATGCTAATATGGTATATATATCACTGGTATTAAGATACAATAAACAAATAATGGAGGTGGGAAAGGGAATTGGAATTGATTGGAGTTGAGAGAAAAGATCAGAGTGGTCGTAAAGCGAGCATGAGAAAAAGATGTGATTCAGGTCTCCATATTCTCCACAGGAGCATGTAGGGCTATCAACTATTTTAAACTTGTGTAAGTGCGCTGGAGTACACACATGGCCCAAACGTATCCTGCAGAGAACAGAAGTGGTCCTTTTGCTTAAAATAGTTTTGTGGAACCAAGGCTTATGTGGTAGAGACTCTTGAACAAGGCGATAATATTTCCCTTTAGATGAACTATCAATCCAGAGTCTATTCCATTCTTCATATAAAAATGATTTGGGTAGATTAGCCAGATCGTGACAGAAATTGACATATGGAAACGTATCTCCATCAACAATAGCCTCGTTTGCCAATTGGTCAGCTCTCTCATTTCCTAAAATTCCAACGTGACTAGGAATCCACGCAAAGACTACGCGGAGACCTTTTTTGGAGCATTTAAATAATCGATCTCTAATGTTGAAAACAATCTGGGACTGCTTGTGAGATTTAAACGGAAACTTTTCTAAAGACTGTAAAGAACTAAGGGAATCACAAAAAATTACAGTGTTTTGCAACTTTGATAAAAGAATATATTCGACTGCTTTTAAGAGACCGTAACATTCTCCTGTGTATACAGAAGATTCTGGAGGTAGTTTAATTTTTTGTATAATTTTATTTTGTGGATGGTAAACTCCTACACCGACACAAGTTGTATTTGAATGTTTAGAAGCATCGGTGAAAATATAATGCCAATTGTCCCATTTTTCATTGACTATACTATTAAATTTTACATTTTGATAAAATTTATTTTTATGAATATCCAACTTATATTCTACTTGTGGAGTTGTAAGAAGTGAATTATAGCTATATTGATACAAAGGCAGCAAATGGCTTCGATGAGTAGGTGCTATGATGTTGTTGTATCTTTTAAAACTTTTAACAAGACATGGTGCGTCTTTATATTTCCAGTAGGGAGAAGAATCTACTTTCTGAGATAGACTACAAATTTTATGGTATAGAGGATGGTATTTTAACTGAAGACTTCGGAAGAAGAACCTATCACTTAAATATTGCTGTCTTAAACTAAATGGTGGTTCGCTACATTCAACCTGCAAACAGTTTATGGGACTGGATTTCATTGCACCAGTTATGAGTCTTAAAGCTTTTGCCTGAATGTTATCTATTTTTTTTAATGACTTGACATAACTAGGATGCAATAGAAATGTTCCATAATCTAATACACTTCGTATTATTGCGTTATATAAAAGCCTCATCGTGAAGGGATGGGCACCCCACCACACTCCTGAGAGACATCTAAGGATGTTTAAATTTTTTTCGCATCTCTGTGCGATATATTCAAAATGAGAGAGGCCAGTTAATTTTGCGTCTAGTATAACTCCTAGAAATTTTACCTCATCTTTTACAGGTAGTAATAAATCATTATACACAATATTAACAGTAGGAGGAGTTCGTTTACGAGAAAATAGAACTACAGTGCTTTTGGATACTGATAGTTCCAGACCGTTTTCTCCCAACCAAATCTTAAAGTCATCTAATGCCGTACATAACGACCCATTCATGTCGTCTATAGATCGTCCAGACACATAAAAAAGAAGATCATCCGCATATTGCAGTATATTAACATGCCTGTTCACTAATGGTTCTAAATCATACGTGTATATGTTATATAAAAGAGGGCTCAAAACAGAACCTTGAGGCAGACCTTTCCAAATTGTTCTGGCTACGTATTTATTTGTGCTTGGATCTATACAAAACTTAACAAATCGTTCACATAGCATGTTGATAATAAAATTAATCAATAAGGTTGGAACATTCAGCTGAATCAACTTTTTTTTCAAAATTGAAATATTTACATTATCATATGCACCTTTTATATCTAGGAAAGCAGCTAATATGGAATGGTTATTAGAAAAAGCTAATCGAATATCTGTGGTAAAGATGCTAAGACTGTCAAAAGTGCATTTACCTTTCCTGAACCCAAATTGACTTTCTGATAGCAACTTATTATGTTCTAGAAACCATTCTAAGCGATTTTTAACCATATGTTCAGCTATTTTTGCTAAAACAGATGACAACGCTATGGGTCTGTAGGAAGACGGATCTGATTTAGGTTTGTTTGATTTCAGTAATAAGATTAAAATTTGTGTTCTCCAAGTCCGAGGAACAATCCCCGTTAGCATTACTTTATTGATCAGTGAGAGATAGTAAGTAAGAGTATTGTCATCAAGGTTTGACAAGAAAGAATATGGGATTCCATCTTCACCTGGTGCTGAATCTTTAATAGTTGAAAGAACCCCTTTTAATTCACACAATGTAAATGGAGAGTTCAGATTATGATCAGTAGGATTAATATTGCTATTTGTTGCAGGTGATAGTAAGGGAGGATGCAAGACAAATTGTTCAGGAGCGGAAGCTGGTGCCAAACAATCCATAATTTGTTCTGCTAAATTATTATTTATTTTTGGTTGTTGATTGTCATTAAAAGCGGATCTAAATTTTCTAATATTTTGCCATACAATAGAGGGTTTTGTACCAGGGCAAATAGACAAACAGAAACTACGCCATCCTTCAAATTTCTTTTTCCGTAGTAATTCCTTAGTGTCATTGGCTACCTTTAGGTAATTATCAAAATTATAGTCTGTCATAGACATACAATATTGTCTTTCAGCCTCCTTTCTTTGTTTAACTGCAAGGGTGCAATCTTTATCCCACCATGGTGGCGATGGTATTATGCTTTTTCCACAACTTTTTAGGGGAAAAGTTTCGTCAGCAGCTTGTATCAGTGCCTTAGCTATGAATTCAGAGCAGTCTGAAGTATTAGTAGAATTTATTTCTGGAACATTACACATTGCCTGACTTACTTTTTCTCTGAATGTCATCCAATCAGCGTTTGTTAAATTATATTTTTGACGTGGTTGTCTTACCACCCTAATAGGTTTGTTATATGGGAAAGTGACCACCAATGGGTAATGGTCACTACCATATGTGGATTCCATAGGACACCAGGAAAGGAGTGATGCTAGATCAGGTGTACAAATAGATATATCTGGTGAGCTTGTTGATCTGGCAAGGCGAGTCGGGGCACCAGTATTTAATACACACAGATCATGAGAAGTTAGTAGATCTAGTAACTGTTCTCCATAATAATCAGTTGTGTTACAACCCCATAACTGATTGCGACAGTTGAAGTCGCCTAAAAGTATGAATGGTTTTGGAATAAAATTAATGATCTGATTGATTTCATGAAAAATTTGGTTACTTGGATGGGAATAATATACAGATATGTAACAGATATTATTTACAGTCACAGCACAAATTGAAAGGTCATTACTGTGTAAAGGTAGGGTTACAGGAGTAAAAGAAAATAGATTGTTGATAAGTATGGCAACTCCACCATACCCATCAGGTCTATCCTCACGAACACAGGAGAAACCTGGGATTTTGAGAACAGAATCCCGTTTAAGCCATGTCTCTTGAAGACAGATAACAAAGGGATCAAGTTTGTTAATAATATAAATTAGGTCTTGTTTTTTAGGTATTAAGCTCCGGCAATTCCACTGAAGCGCTTTGGCTCTGTGGGCCATTATTATATTTTGATATATTGTATAGTGTGTCAATAATTGCTGCAGCGTTGGACGGTGATACGATGTTAGATTGTGATAATAATTGAATAATTAACTTAATGATGTCTGAGATTTGCATATTTTCCTTATTATTGTTTGCATTGTGAATGGGTTTATGTTCTGATATGACTGGATTTCTAACAATATTAGCATGGGCATGATAGTCATACCCCTTTGAAAGCTTTGGTGGTGCCTTCGGTTTCAGAAAAACTGTTTTCTTGTATGACACATTTTGTGAATTTGGTAAGTTTTGTGAGCTTGAGGAGTTTTGTGTATCTCTAGATGTATTTGGCAGTGGTGGAGAAGTGAGTAGGGCGTCTGCATATGATACCCTTGAAACTGGTGGGTGTATTTTAAGTGCTTCTATGTAAGAGATGCAACTTTTACTCATTGTTTCTTTAATTGCCTTTTGTCTGTCATATTCCAGACATTTTTTATCAATGGCTTGGTGGCATCCCTTGCATAGAATACACCAATACCTTTCCTCTTCCACATTGCAGTTGCTACCGGAGTGGCCTTGGCCGCACTTGTAGCATCTTGGAGTAGACCGACATTGGTTTTTTACATGCCCAAATCTACAGCAATTATAACATTGTATAGTGGGGTATATATATAGCTCTACAGGAAGAGCAGCGTAACACATGTAAACCCGGGTGGGGAGGGTTCGACCATCGAAAGTTGCAACAATAGTACCTGTGTTAACATATTGATTAGTACCATCTATACCAGCTGTAACCTTCCTTTTCAATCTTCTCAACTTTATAATTGGGCCAGACCCAATTGGTACATTAATGTTGGCTATGACTTCATCATCTGACCAATCAGAAGGGACACCCCTTATAACGCCTAAACGTGTAACGTTAAACGTGGGTATAAAGGCTTTGTACTTTTCATTTGTTAAAATTTTGTTGGATAAGAACATATTAGCATCGTTGAAATTTGCAAATTCCATACTAATCCTGTTCCTACCTATGCGTTTCAAGGTACCATTAACAATACCATTAATATTGTATCGTTTCAAAAAACGACCAAATGTAACTGGGTGGAGAATAGTGGCATCATTTGCATTTGATGTTTCTTTTTGGACATGGATTATGTATGGTGATAAATCAGTCTTTACGTATAGAGAGCGACCAACCGGCATACGAGTAGTAGTATCGGTAGTATTATTACTGATGTTTAGATCATGATTGTAATCATTTAGTACACTGTGTTGGGGAGTCTGATAATTTACTTTCACATCTTTTTCAGTTATTAAACATTGACAATCATTTTGTGCATCTTTAATACCCCCTTTCCTTTTTCTTTTATGACACAGATTGCATTTCACTCTAAGTCGTTTTCGTTTAAGTAAATTTTGTTCAGATGTGGAGCAGTCTGTGTCCATAGACGACTCCAATGCGTCAACTAATACATCAATAGATGATTGAAGAGGAAATTCTGTCCCTCCTCCAGGGTCGGGCGGATCGCCCATATTTACAAGTTAATAAAAAATTACTTACCAAAGTATATACACTGTAACTATTTACAACTATACATATAATACAAATTAATTGAGGTAAATATATACACTTTAATCTACTTAACAACAATCCTTAGCTGATTATAATTATAATTTCAAATTTCACAAAAAAACCGCGTCCTCTTCTCACGAAGTTTCCCGCCCTTTTTTTCACAAGTTAGTTATGACTTTATGACTTATGACTTATTGTATGCAATGTTGCCAACTCCTAGAAACTCGTCGCTAAGCTAAGCAAATTTACCATCGAGACCCACACAGACACAGCAGGGCTACTACGAAACTCGAGTTCGTGTCGTACCGTCCCTCTCGCTCTCGTATTAAATAGTATAAGGTAAGTGTCAGAGGGACGGCACGACACGAACTTCGAGTTGCGAGTTTCGTAGTAGCCCTGCAGGTATTATATAAAAAAAAATACTTATTGTCGAACTATTTCAGTCACTGATAAAAAATCGAGCTTTTTTCATGCGTGCGTGTGTAAGCAAAACGATCGAAAACTCATATTAAATTATATTATAGAGGATAACTCACGTCTTAAACCGAGTTTATCGAAAACTGTCAAAAAATTCTGACAGCCAGTGGAAGTGGACGGATCGAACTTATTCGGCCCACCAACTTGCTTACCGTGCTTTTGGTGAATTTATCAATAAAATTCTACCAAATTCTTCCTAAAAACAATGGCCATGATGAAGACAAATATGCTGGTATGTTTTTAGTTATTCTTGAAAGTAAAAGTAAAATATGTTTATAACCTTTATGACACCGATAAAATTACGTAATGTTTCTAGGTGCGAAGCCTGAGCACCTCATCCACTGCTGCCCAGCTCGTTAAGCCTCCTGTACAAGTTTTTGGTTTGGAGGGTCGATATGCGTCAGCACTATACTCGGCAGCCACCAAGAGCAAGTCCTTGGACGTCGTTGAGAAGGAACTTTCCTCGTTCCAGCAATCGATGAAAACTGACGCTAAATTGAAGGAGTTCATCATTAACCCATCTATGAAGAGAAACCTTAAATCCGATGGTTTGAAACATGTTGCTGCCAAGGTATGTACAATGGATAGATACTTATGATAGTATTTATTGAGATATATGAGAAACAGTTTCAGTATTGAGTTTTCTCATTGGGAATTCAAGCATATAATGTGATCATGTAAATACAACCATAGACATTTTCTGAGCAAAGTATAGGTTTGTAAATAAAAATCAGTCATTGCTAAAGAAACAGTATTTTTCCATACATCAGTTTCAATAAATAGATTTTCATTTGATATATTTTTCCTTGATAGATAAACCTGTCCCCCAACACAGGCAACTTGTTGTGCCTTCTGGCTGAAAATGGGCGTCTTGGCAAGTTGGATGCTGTCATCAATGCCTTCAAAACAATAATGGCTGCTCACCGTGGAGAGGTGACTTGCGAGGTTGTTACTGCTAAGCCCTTGGATCAAGCTCAGAGACAAGCTTTGGAAGCTGCTTTGAAGGTATTGACTACTTGCTCTGACAGATCACTAATAATGTGACTTACTAATTGGAGATTAAGATTGCTTTATAAATTTAATTAGCTTACGAGCCCATGACTTTATGCTGCAAAGAATTTGTTAATTGCTGGCCAATAATAGGAACTATGCAATTTTATAAATTCAAGTAATGAACTGTGTGCAAAATTTCATCAAAATCCATTACTATTTTTTGTATGAAAAAAATGACAAATATGCACACAGAATGCATTAACAAACTATTGTGACTATTAATACTATTAGGGATATGTTTAATTTAGACTAGAATTAGCTAAATTTATCAATTACCTTATCAAAATAAAGTTAAGAACTTTAACCTAACCTCTTAGGTCCTTTTACATAGTAAACTTGGTTTTATCTTTTTAATATTTAAATCAACAACATTAATAATTGAAAAATAATTGATATCTCTGAATATATCTATTTTAAGTTAAATCCGTTTATCGTTTTTGGACATGAATAAAAGAAAAATAACACACTTAATTTTTTACTGCAAAATATTTGATGGCAGGCGGCAGCTGTAGAATGTGTTTATTCTCCACAGAAATTCCTGAAGAGCAACGAAACACTTCACCTCACGGCCAAGGTTGACCCTGCCCTGGTTGGAGGCATGGTAGTCTCAATCGCCGACAGATATGTAGACATGAGTGTTGCCAGCAAAGTCAAGAAGTACACAGAACTCATTAGCACTCCTGTTTAAATTTTGAAACAATAGCTGTCAAGTTATAATAACCTAGTGATGTTTACTCTAAATTAAATTGATCAGAAATCATTATTTTTTTATTGATTTAATGATAAGAAAATGAATTCCTTAAATTACTTTAGCTAAAATGGTTTTTAACGTTGCAATATAGCAGTGTTTTTCAACCTGTGGGTCGCGACCCCCTGGGGGGAAAATGTGCTGTTTTATTTGAGATATGTTATGTACTGTTTTTATCTCAGCCCAGATATTCTTGAGTGCGAACCTTGACTGCACAAAAATTAAATATTTACCTCTTGATAGATGTAAGCTCTCATGCATATTCCTCTACCATACTTTCTGGCCGCTCATGGTTCAGGCTGCGCATTATAACTAATCTCACATACTGGTCTGAGCTGTTGGTTGTCCTGAGTACTTTTAAGGGCAGTGAGGGTGATATTAAAATTGTCCAATGTCATCAGTTTCAAAAATCTTGCAGAAACTGGGCACCCTGCATAGATTGCAGAACCTTGAGCATTTTTGTGCAAAGTACCCAGTTTAGTTAAACATAACTATAATATTTGCTGTATCTTATGCACATCAGTGCATAAAATAAAGTAAATAATTAAGTAGTATCATATTCTGATTATAGGGGCCCCCTCTACACTCCTTAGTTACAATAGTCTTCTTAAATAATAAAGATTACTAACTATTACGTATCTATGGTGTTAATACTGTAATGCACTTTCTTTGTAATAAACACACACACACAAACATCACACCTGTATTCCCAAATGGGGTAGGCTGAGCACACGAAAATGCTACCGCTTCGGAGCCACTTTTAGCAATTTTAGGTTTAAAGTTTGACAAAAAAAAAGGTACAATAGTGACAGGTTGCTAGCCTGTTGCCTATGGTATACCTTCACCTATTGTAACAGTTCAAAAAATTTTTTTGAGAAGAGAACTTTAAATACCCCCTTGCTAAATTTTGTTGAAGAGTTCAGCAATTTAGTTGCAGACATAAGTAGTTACTTTGCAGTTTTGGGCTTTACAAATTAATATGGATAACATCCTATTGGTTGCTTGTCCACCACCACCAAAGATTTCAACCAATAAGGATTATTATTAGCTAAGTATAGCTTACCCTTCTTCACTAGTAAGTCACCAGCAGCACATATCTGACATAAATGTCTAATTGGAGTGTATTTCTAGTGCCGGTAGGATTATGTCATATTTTTGCACACTGCTGTGACAGTTATTAATGCAGGTGACTATATCAAAGTTGTAGTGATGTCAGAATCTTATCTATCTTAGTTAAAGTAGAAAAGCTGTTTTCAAACAAAGAAGCTTTGAGTTGACAGATTTTAGTAGATTACATAAAGTACTTAACATCTAGTAACAATAGACAAGGAGTTCAGTATTATTGACTAAAATTTATATGGGACAATACCTATTATTTTTGATCATGTTACCTTTTATAACTACCCAATTCTACAGACATTTAGGTAAAACTGAAATAAAATCACCCAGTACAAAAGAAACCAAAATTTTATTGTGCTTCTTGCACTTCACAACAAAAAGTTCTTAAATCATAAGTGACAAAAATAATACTCTCATAACACAAGTTATATTTCTTCAGAATCAACAAGGATATCTTTATCTGAGATCATTGTACAGTCAGGTTTGCGAGATCATTGTTATTGAATTATTCAACTAATACTAAATTAACCTTCCGCTGGGGCTGATTCTCCTTTAAGCAAGGCATTTTCAGCTTCAAGTTCGGCTATGCGAGCTCTAGCAGCCTCCAGCTCGTCTTCACCTCCGTCCTGGCCCAGGTGTTTACGCATATACTCCAAGGCATCTTCAGGTTTGTCTGGCTCTTCATAGAGACTTACAAGGACTTTGGTGAGAGCATCCATCACACCTGCTCTTTCCAAATATCTTCTGAATTCTTCTCGTTTTGAATCAATCGGCTACAATCAAACAAACACGCTAAATGAAAGTGAAATGTATGAAGCGAAAAACATTTTTTGAAGAAGTAGAAAGAAGGTAGTTTCAAACATATTTCATTTGTTTTACAAAAATATAACACTGAATCGGTGATATCAAATCAAACAGTGGAATCTAATCAGCGTGTCAGTATTTGACAGATTCATGGTAACAAATCTTCTAACCGCAACTATCTACTAACTGGTTCAATTTAAATAGGAAGCGCACCTTATACGAAGACATTGTTGTATTTTACAGCTGCGTGATATTGGAGACTCGCCAAAGATGATAAGGTAACTCGAGCTGATCTGTGTATGTTAGCTTTTTAAATACGAACTTAAGTAAAATCTGCGAACCGATGCAGATGGCTGAGATCAGAACCTACACACACAACAATAAAATCAACAAATAGTCAATACCATGGATGGAGAGAAAGAAATGTCTCTCGCGCGGCAGGCAGACTAGAGTGACATATTGTCTATGACAACTACAGTTTCCGGTCAAATGACTGGCGGAAGCTGAAAAATTTGAACCGACACAACAACATTTTCTTATTTTTAAATGTTTTTATTTTTTTCTCTGCTGATTAGACTAGATTACGAATTAATTATCACGTGGTACACAAATATAACTCCATATCACAAAATTATTAATGATTTGATTACCGCACTATCGAAAAAAAAAACTGAAGTGGATGCGTGCGTATGATTTGAAAGGCTTTACTTTGTATTGTATAACTCTTTATTGTTGTACATAAAACATATGAAAATAACAGTTATTAGAAGAGAAAAAGATGTACATAGGCGAACTTATCCCTTAAAGGGATCTCTTCCAGGTTAACCTTTGAACCATTGAAAGGACATAAACAAGACTGCCCGATAATATAGATAGTCTAAGGGCAGAAACATACTTTTAAAACATCCTTGATTAAAACACGACGCCATGCCACGTCGTCCGACGTAGTTAATAATATTAGCGTCAGCGGGACGGTACGATATGAACTTCGAATTTCGTAGTAGCCCTACTGCAGGGCTACTACGAAATTCGAAAATCGAAGTTCGTATCATACAGTTCCTTTTCACTCGTATTAAAATAGGGCCATTAGTTAGTACTACAGATAGATGTGCAACTTGCGGAGTTTCCAAAAAGTTGGAAAAGTTCAGTTCTCGGAAATTTTTGGAATTCCATACAAAATTGTGAGAAGTTTCCGAAATTTTTATAATTTGAAAAAATCCGCAATTTTGGAAAGTTTCCTTTGGCAATCAGTAATTAATTATTATTCGTCCCCTTACGACCAGAACGCTTAAAGTCACTTTAGG
>NW_027412835.1:0-13763 GCF_025370935.1 Choristoneura fumiferana | reverse complement strand
TTAGCTTCAGCAGACAGACGCATGCTCGCATCGCGTAAAATAACTTAAGAGTCCGCAGCAAGTAGCGCTCAACTCCGCGTTGAGATCACGCGCTAACGCTTTAAAATGTTGTTGTTTCACCTAGAGTAAGACAGGGCGCTAGAAAGAAAGCAAGAGCGCGCTAGCGGGAAGGCGGAGCTAGAGACATGTCACAGTAACAATATTGCAGTAAAATATCTTCATACAATGGTGAAATTATTGCAGTATCTAAGTAGAATATAACAGTAGAACATCTCCAGACCAAGATTATAATATATACAGCGCGGGAGGGCAGCTACCGGCTAGGATATTATTTGGCGTTCCAAAAACGTAAATGTACATTACACTACACATTACGCTGTAAAACTTTTTTACTGCCCATGGTGAGTACACAATTTTACGTCTTCACCTTGCCAGAAAGTGGGTTTTACCATACGCATAGCGGGCGGTAAAACTCACATTATGGCCAGGTGTGGCGTAATAGTACATTATGTCTTAAGGGCGGTTAATAAGAAATTACGAACGAGAGTATTAGAAGCTCAAAGTCAAAGACTGAGGACTAGGTCGATGTTCATAATTATAGTACCGCCCGTGCGACTTACAATGTTTTCATCACATTTGCGAGTAAAATTGTATATGTGTAAAAGAAAAATATTATTGTTACAAAAATTGCCGATACCGCTGGTGCAGTTCTTGGCAGCGCCAGCTACCAGCCGCCCTCCGCCTCCCGCAGCATGTGCCTGACATGCGTGCACGAGGTCCTCCTGCTAGTCGTGCAGAACCTGCGCGCGCAGCAGTATTAGTACGCGCAACAACTCATAACGCCAAAAAAAGGCCCTTAGGTTTTATTAAGGACTGCAACCAAGTTAGCCTGCAGCTTACGACACTGTTTACGAGCAAGTGTGATGAAATAGTATATTGTACAACAAAAGCATAAAACGAGCAATTTTACCCGAGACGTTCATATAGCCACCCGAGCCACGGCGAGGGTGGATAGAAACGTCGAGGGGAAAATGGGCTCAATGCTAGAGTTTTACACTCTGCTTTTCACTTCGCTTGCGAAGAAATGAAATAGCAATAGTAAAAATAAATGTTCACTTATTTTGTACCTTTTATTTTTCATGCTTTACTATATTAGTTTTATTGATTTATTTTCATCGATTTGATTGATTTTTAGGTGTAAAAAAATAAAAAAATATGTAGAAACTCTTTTGTTTGTGGTTTCACACCTTGATTGCCTTGACCTTAGACGAAGATTCTACTTTATGCACTAGAGCATAAAAAGTTATTGTATGTTGCCTAGATGCAGCATGAACACGCACTTTACGAGCATGAGAAGTGAAATAGTCGATTGTACAACAAGAGCATAAAACGAGCCATTTTACGACGTTTACGATTTTAAGACGTTCGTTCCGGTACGGCGAGGGTGGATAGACACGTCGAGGGAAAAATGGTTTAATGCTCGAGTTTTACACTGCTTTTTACTTCGATTAATTCGAGGAAATAGCAACAGTGGAAACAATGGTTCACTTACTATGTTTCTTTTATTTTTCATGAATTACTATATACATAATTCTATTTTTTTATTTTATTGATTTATTTTGATTGATTTGGTTAATTTTTAGTTTTATATAAATAAATAAAAAAGTTAAAAACTTTCTGTTTGTGGCTGGTTGACACCTGATTAGCTTGGTCTTAGACAAAGATTTTATTTTATGCACTAGAGCATAAAAAGTCATTTTATGTCGCTTAATCTCAGCATAAAAACGAACTTTACGAGCATGAGAAGTGAAAAGTATAATATCTATAGACTACAACATCAACTTGATTGGACACATTGAAGATTGGGTGTATTGAATAAAATAAAAAAAGTCATACAATATTGTGTTTTATTTTTAATACATACAAGTATGAAAATTCGCTTATTTTTAAGAACTCTCTCGTATCGGTAACTTTCTAGGTAGACGCGGATCTATAATTTCAGGTAGTATGCATTCCATGTAAAATTTTCTCAATTTATTTAATATGCTCTCCCAGAATCCTGTATCCTTTTCGATTTTTTCGAATAATATGCCTTTTGGAGTCCACACCACGAAGATACAGTATCTTTTTTTGTAATATTTAACTGACCTTGTACTTGATAAAAGTAGTTGTGATTTTGCTTCAGTTTTATTTTCTGAGGATCACTTTCGTCCAACACACAGAAAGTAATTTTTTTCTTTAAAATAGCTTCTGTTGGCGTCATATTTGCCGCCGAAGCTGGGCATTTGATCTCCACAATTGTTTCTTCGTCTATGACTCCGTCGGGACTCGCGCCTAAATACTGGTGTTCCTCGAGGATGTATAACCCACAAGGTGATACTTGCACTCCTAGTGCAGCTTCAGTCTCTTTTAAAGCGATGGGCTCATTCTCATTGCCGTATCTAGTAGCATCGCTACCTTTAAAATTGCTATATAAGAGTGTTTTTATAATATTTTTACACGACGTGGCAGCTCTTCTCTTACATATTTGACCAAACACTGACGCAGTAAGGCGTATTTTTCGTTGTTTGATCCATTCAGGGTTCGTTGCCTGCCCAACGGTATCTTTTTGGATATTTTCAAGTTCTATTTTACTTTTTGAAAAGTCTGCTAAGAGTGCTTGTTTTCTTTTTTCGTAGTGCTCAACTTCCATATCTGGTTCTTTTTCGATATCACCGTAATGTTCATCGGGTCCTGCGATACGTTTTCTTCGTTTTGATTTTTTGTCTTGGCTTGATTTTCTTTTCGCCTTTTCTGCCTGCCTCTTCTCATACTTCTGCGTGTAAGTCCCCAGTTCTTCATTTTTTGTTAATACTTTACTCATGGTTGCTACAAGACTCCCGGTGTTTCTTTTTGTAGCAGCTGCGTAGCAACGGGACTCATAAGATCCACGAAGGGAGTAATTTATTCGTTTGCCTCCTATAAATTTTGCGATTAGTGCATTAAACTGCTCAACAATATTGTTTGTTTGCCCCATAAGGAGACTTTCGGCATTGTTTAAAATAGGACTTATAGCGGTGTATATGTCATACCACAAGCCACAATCTTTCATTTGGCCTATGAAGTTTTCTTCGCCTGGTTTCGGGCCATTACAAAAATATGTTTTGCAGTTGGCATGCTCACCAAAAACGTGGCAAGGCCCGTTTCGTAGGTCTTTTTTTAATTCATTTACTTTCTCAGTAAAAGTTTTCCCTTCCATTTTCGAAGAAAAGTCTATTGCTCCTTTAATTGCCTTTCGTAGTCGCAATATGTTATCATTTAGGCATTTCCTCATGATAATAGGGACAGGTCCTTGTTTATTTTCAGTTTTTTTTGTCAAATTTCTCAATTTAGTGCAATAATTTCGTAATAAATGATTACTGCATTCTATTTTGTGTATAGCAGTGGAGTGGCCATATGGCAATGCTTCGTTTAAAGCACTCATGACACTGCTATCGCCATCACCAATAAGTTTGGTGTATTTCAAGCCATGCATATTTATGCTGCATTTAAAACCTTCTACTACACCGTCGGCTTCCATTGCTGTGGAGCTACCAGACCAGTTTTTAAAACATTTATGTTTCTTGACCTCAATCTTTTTATTACTTGCAACAGCGCATACAGAGCAATAAGAATTCCGTATTCCTAAAAAGAGAACCTTTTTAGTTTCATACCCAATAATGCACGCTACCCCGGATAATGAATTATAATTGCTGGTACGATATGATCTTTTTCCCCACGATGCGTCCGCTACTACTGTGATGTAGGGAACGCCATCAGCGTCTACGTTTCCTTTTTCAATTGCCATTTGTTTTTCTTCGAGTCCTGCCTCAAACATGCTCTTCAAAGAGATATCTTTTAAAACATCCCCAAGCAACAAATTCTCTTTCCCAAATGTTTTCTCCGCTATACATGGCATATCTAAATGAGCGCAAAGCTCATCTAATTGGGAAAAGCCACTACCCGAACATACGACTGCTTGAACAACATTTTTATTAATTTTAGACTCTAGTTTTTCATTATTAAATGCTTCTTTTTTGCCACACATTTTGCATTTGAAAAGAAAAGTTGACTGGAATC
This sequence comes from Choristoneura fumiferana, assembly GCF_025370935.1. NCBI lineage: Eukaryota > Metazoa > Arthropoda > Insecta > Lepidoptera > Tortricidae > Choristoneura > Choristoneura fumiferana. Next base: position 9,665 of record NW_027412835.1, on the reverse strand, counting down.
CGATTCTCGACTCCTTCACAAAATCCATATCTTTAAAGCTGCAATTAAATGGACTATGATCCACAGCCTTCATTTGTTCAAATAAATATTGAACATTGAAAATTCGTCGACCTGTCATTTTACGTACGACTTCCTCATTGCTATCATGATCAAGTTCAATTTGTAATGATGGTGTCGAGGACGGAGTACTCGGACTCAAATTTCTGAAAGGAAAAAAAAGTTACGTTATATTTATACCATGCAAGGTTAAATCAGAGTATACGGTGAAATAAAAATATTTGATACTGCATTATGAGGCGTACACTACTACAGAAAACTTCTAACGCCGGTGACGCTATGCAAAAAATACGTTTCGATTTTCGGTGCCATATTGTGCGCGCGACTACATTTTTAATACAAGCTTTTTGCTGACTGTACTTGCATTTTCATCCAAACTACTTTTCCGTACCAAATGTGGAAGAAGTGGGTCAAATTCAACTCGCAAGATTTTACCTGCACATACATTCATAGGTACATACATTGCAACTATTGCAAGGTAAAAGCTTGTAAAAATAATAATAAAAACACCAACCTGCTAAAATTTTGAAATTGAGGCGGAGGATCGGTATTGTTATCACTATCAGACTGCTCACTGGCATGCTCTCCGGTGCCAAGCGTACTGCACATGTAAAAAATACATACATAGTGAAATGACGTCAGTCGCCATTAGTCAAAGTAATAACAGAGACTACCAGAGGTAATACTTCGTTCGTAATACCTTACTTATCGCCCTTAATGAACAATGGGATATTATAGTGCTATGACCTGTATAAGTGAAATAACAGAAGTGCGGTGTACATCGATCAAGATAATAAACTGAAATCATCTTTAATAGCCGTGTCAATATAGGTACGAGTAGGTACTAGTCTCAGTGCAGTTGCAGTCAAGAGCGAAAATAAAACTACAAGTGAAAAACGTAAGTAGCTGTGAAATAAGTTTTTGGTAAAAAAAAAAATCTGTTCAAGCTTTTTTTTTTGCTGACTGTACTTTTTGTCGACTTTACTAGCATTGTTACCTATTAAACTACATCATACGAAATTTCAAGTCGATGCCATTAACCGTTGAAGAATTCCGTCCTGCGGAGACGATCCTGGCCGGACTACCAGGATGTCAGCTACCAGATTATTGTATTGTCACGCAATTCACATAAGTATACCAAATTTCAAGTCAATTCGACCACTGAAACTGAGTCAAATTCAACTCGCAGGATTTGAGCCTCACATACATACATACGAGTACATAGGTACATACATTGCAAGTTAAATAAAAGATTGTAAACTAGTAAAAATAATAATAAAAACACTAACCTGCTTAAATTTAGAGGTTGAGGTGGAGGATCGGTATTGTTATCACTATCAGACTGCTCACTGGCATGCTCTCCGGTGCCAAGCGTACTGCACATGTGAAAAATACATACATGGTGAAATGACGTCAGTCGCCATTAGTCAAAGTAATAACAGAGACTACCAGAGGTAATACTTCGTTCGTAATACCTTACTTACCGCCCTAATACACAATGTGCTATTACAGTGCTATGACCTGTATAAGTGAAATAACAAGTTTGTGTGGTGTACCTACGTCGTACAAAAATAATAAATAAAGGTACGAGTACGAAAATTCATTTTTAATACAAGCTTTTTTGCTGACTGTACTTTTTGTCGACTTTACTAGCATTGTTACCCAAACTACATTTATTTTGTACCTATACCAAAAACAAGTCGATAACATTGTAACAGTTGAAGAGTTCCGTCCTTCGGAGACGATTCTGGCCGGACTACCAGGATGTCAGCTACCAGATTATTGTATTGTCACGCAATTTACATAATTATGCAAAATTTCAAGTCAATCCGACTGCTAGAAGTTGGTCGAATGCAAGATTTGATTACAGACAAATATCGGGACAGGTGAAACTAAATAAAAGCTTGTAATAGAGGACAAGGAAGAAAAATCTTACGCTACTGTCCTAGTTATAACTTACCTATTAGGATTAATGTTTTCTTTTTTATGACGAGCCGGTCCTTTTTTTTTCCTACGAGCCGATAACCATAATCTTGTCTTCGATGATCTTTTCACTTCTGGAAACAAGAACATTAATAATTATTTTTTATGGGAGCGCCATAGTTCGCATAGGTACTCTTTTCTCTTTTCTAGTAAAACCATAATTATTTTTTGTCCAAATCATCGTTTGTCAGTATGCGAGCCGATATATGGACCCATTTTTTATAAGTACTTGGTAATATTGACTAAAATGCATCTAGGTAGGTACTTACCCTGTTTATCCATTTTTGTAACATAAAAATGCAAAGTCCATATAAGAAAGCCAAGGTCGTCGAACAGTATGTGCACACACACCACCAGTATCACCAAGAAATATCAAATCCGTTATCAGTCCAAGTCGTAAGTAGTTAGATCGCGTTTATGATACGAAGAGAATTCACCAAAATAATATTACGTAACTCTCGCGCACAGCTGACGAGTCACTACTAACGAGCGACGCACGCACACGCAGGGCCAGCGTAAACCAAGGACAAAGGGCGGCGCGTACCGCCCTCCCCCGTACCGTTCCCCCGCGCTAGAGTGATTCGCTGCAGATTCGCATAAAAAATGTATAGTTTTTTTACTGATTTTCGTAGTTTCGTTCTCATTTGAAAACCACAAAATCATTTCGGAAAAATGCTTTTTCTTATGAAACTACATAGTTTAGTCGATGCCGGAAATAGGTTTTGACTTCAATCTGAACTATATTTTGGCCGTAGTATTTAACCGAACTGCACAGGGTTTTTGGCTCTTAAAATGCAAAACTTGTACTCGTTCTATTTTCTTTGTAATACCATTTCAAGAGTCATAAACTAATTTCAGGCCTAGATATGCCTTATCTCATTGTATTTACAAAAAATCATGATGATGCTACTTGTTATTTTAAAATAAGGACGTAACTACGATTTGTATGGAGAATCAAGCTTGCTGCGGACTCTTAATAAAAATAGCTATAGCTTGTACCGTCTTTAGTGTTTTATGCATGCTAGCCATCTCTACTTCTGAAAAGCCAAATCTTACAGTTTGTTTTTTCAATGCCAAAGTACGGGTTCTAAACGATACAAGCCCGACCTAGTGTGAAGAACCGCTGTTAAACAAGTCCTAGCTTTCCAACCTTTAGCTTAATTAGTATGTAAATTCTTAATAATGTACTTAATTAGGCAAATAAATATTTTCATTTTCTGTTTTTTTTTTCATAAGAAAATCGCAGTTGCTAAAATCGAGTCCAGAATTAGGTGAATAATTTGACAGCAAAATGTATAACTTTGTTCTTTAGCCTAATTTATCAATCAGCCGTTACTTTGCGGAAGGTCCGCTATCAACGAACCAAAACAATTACTTTGCTCACCCGCAAAGCAAATGCGGGCTGAAAAATGAGCAAAGTAATTTGTACTTAATTTTTCTAAGCACATAATAGACAGACAAGGGAAGCTTGCGGATCACCTCATAATAAGCATTAAGCAATCTCGCCGCCCTTGGATATTCAAGCACCGTGAAAAACACCGATGCCTTGCTGGCTTATAAGAAAATCTGCCGTTTACTTGTATGGGCTTGTCCGTACTAACCTGATTTGCGGTTGAGTTTCTTGATAGACCGCGGTCCAATCTATGAGCGTGCTCCTTAGTGTCAGGGTCGAAAATCCAGAACTACTTTGTCAAAAACCACCTTCGTCTGGCTTGCCGGACTCGTCGAACTCCAAGTTCTGGTACTATATAGAAATATAAGTTAAAAATATGATGTTATACAAACATAGGCCGATAGGACTACGTTATTTTGAGGTATTAAGTTTCAAGAATTCTAAAGTTTCTTATTTTTTGCCTGTGGGTACAGTCGTACCTATGAAGCTTATTGTAGCGTTTTGTGTCATTTTTGTTGCCTGCATTTTCAGCAATTTGAAGATTTGTGGTTGTTTTTTTTTTATTTGAATAAATCTCGCAAAATAAATTTAAAGTTAAAAATAATTATGGCATCATATCTAGGATAGCCTGTGGAGTATGTAAACCAAATTTGTGTCATTTTCGTCCAGTGCAAACTGTTATATGGACAGTATGTAAAAATGGTGTGAAAAAAAAATTACAGTTTATGAAATATTTATTTCCTATTTCAGATTACTTACATACGCCTATAAAAAAAAGTTGTGCCAAATTAGACCACGCAATTTTAAGATTTTAAATTATTTTGTTTTCTTAACCTACAAACGCTTCAAAAAAATATTATAGTCATTAGAGTTCACATATTTTATATCATAAATGCATGATAAATCGACATTGTAAATTTGTGTCATTTTCGCCCACGATATTTAAATGAATAAAACATAAAAACAAATGGTTGCGGTCGAAACGGGTCGCGCGGTCAAGCGGCGGGGCGACGGGAGGCATAAGCACGCAAACACGTTCGTTCGGTACGATTTCATCTATGGGAAGCATTCATATTAGATAATACAAGTACTGTCGTCGCATGTAAGTAGGCAATTGCTGGCTGAGTATGAGTATTAAACGCGAGTATGAGTATTCCAGCCGAGACTAATATAAACATTTTCTCAAAATGTATTACGATATTTAATTTTATATCAAAATTGCAGGTGTATTTTTCCTCTGAAAACACCACGAGCTGTTTCACACACATTAAAAAAAGTCCGAGGTTCTAACAAAATAACTGATACCTAATGGGTAGGTATCAGTTGTTTTGTTTTGTTTTGTTATTTTGATTTGCTAGATGTTTTTTTTTTCTGGAACCAGATTGAATTGGCTGTAGGTACAGCAGGGCTACTGCGAAACTCAAAACTCGAAGTTCGTATCGTACTGTCCCTCTCGCTCTCGTATTAAATACTGTAAGTGTCAGAGGGACCGCACGACACGAACTTCAAGTTTCGAGTTTCGTAATAGCCCTGACTCGTGCCAACTTAGATATTACCGTGACCAAGTTTGAGACTTGATAATAATAAAATTTAAATGCGACATTGTTGTCGAGTATAGCGATCCTGCAATGTTTTTAACTCTTTCATTTTTTTTCGCTGGCCTTAAACTATGTACTTCGCCTATTATATAACTTAATGAGTATTGAATTGACTGACTTTTATCTCCGCTACGTAATAAACAAATTGCATAACTTTATTTTTTTGCATACTCTGAATGTAGTACCTATTCAAATAATTAAGTATGTAAATAATAGGTACATTAATTTAAGAATCAAAAAGGCTGATAGTTATATATAAAAAAGGTTGCCTGGAAGCTTAGAGCAACCCGGGCGGAAGGGAGTAGCCATTCGACGCGTTCCTCTCTGTCAAAGTACAAGCCCAATTGGGCATACGAATTTTATAAAACAAGGCGCGCTCGGATTTCAAACTATTAGACCGAATCGAGAAGCGCGAGTGAACGCGGCGGTGCTAAAAATACCGAATTGTTCAGTTTCCTGCTGTAAAAAGAGATCTGGGACATCAAGCTTGCAAAATTATAGTGTTACATTTCACATGGAAGTAAATTGTTATCGTATTATTGCTATTTAATTACATTTAAACAACAAAGACGTACATTATTGTCGGATTCGTTTACCAACATCGAGTCCTAGCGGTACAAATTTCGGATCGGTCAAGCGATAAATCGCATAAGCGATAAAGCGATGACTTAATCATGTTACTGTCAATGTGTTAGTTTGGAGTCATCTGTAAACGAATTATTAGTGTATTGTTGGGTTATTTATGTGTTAACGTCGTCATTACAGTCAGTTGGCAGTTTTGTTTTTGCATCTAAATAAGCCGAACTGCACTTTTATGCACATTTCCCCCCGCAACAAACGCCAGAACTATTTTAAAGGTAATCTACCGCTAAGGTTGCTCCCTTCCGGTAGGAAGCCCGCGTTGCTCTAAGCCTGGAAGAGATCGTTCTTAAGCGATAAGGCCGCCTGTTGTTTACCCTTGTCATTTTCATTCTGTGTACCTGTTCTGTATCGCTTACTATTTTTGGTGTACAATAAAGAGTCATTGTATTGTATTGTATTTTATATAAAAATTTAGAAATGGTATGTTAGTCGACAAAACTAATGTTAACTTTAACTGATTGGCATTAAGTTCGAAAATTCTAATGATCGAAATTTGACGTGGATCCTGCTTATGACGCTAAAGTCGGATTTGTATTTATCTGTCGTGTCGTGTCGTGTCGTCACGCATATATATAGTTAATTTAAATCGATATCTATATCTATAAGTATCCCAAATTTCAGCTAATGCTACCCAGCCGTTAAAGCATGATTGAGTAACAAACATCAAGATATACAAACTTTCGCATATATAATATTAGTAGGATGTGATCTAGCCCCTAAGCCCCTTCTCTCTCACTCGAACTTAAAGGAAGATGGATATCTTGTATCTTGGGTGTCTTGTATGGTCTTGTATGCCCAGCTCTAAAACCTGGCTATCGCGTCACTGCATATCTAAAATAGCAGCGCTTAGCGTCAACAATCCTACCGGTGTGAAGTTAGCGGCCGATTATAACCCAACCAAATTAAGAAGTTTAAGTTATTATTTGCATTTGTGTGTTCATAAGAGTGACAAAAACACAATAACTAGCTTATATTCAGGGAGAAGTATTCAACCTGAACGTCTGGTGAAGCAAGAAAATTATTGCCAGCTACACCATATGAAAAAAAAACACCAACATGGAAATGAGAACCTCTTCAAATCTTTCCATAAAATAACACTGGACACTAAAAGCTTTCTATAAAAGCTGCAACTGTTAACTAACCTCATCTAGTCTAGGAGCCACATCCAATTTGGAAACGGGAACTCTCCGGTTTTTTGTGGCATGTTATTACGCACGCTGAGAGCTTTCGATCAACGCTTCAAATGTCCAGTAACCTCGTTTCGTTTTGATGAAAAGGTAGAATTAAAGCTAGCGGCCGATAAAAAAACAACTAAAATAAAAATAAACATTGATTGGAAAACGCCTTCCTCCTAGATATTATATTAATATCTAGAAAGATATTATATATTAATATGATTATGCATTTCAAAAGCTTCGATCAAATGCGAAACTACCCATAACCAACATCTAGTACGGGAGCTACGCCCAAATAAAAGTAGGGGCCGAAAATGTATGCAGTAATATAAAAAAACGACCAACTTGGAAATGCGAACTTCTTTAAATCTTTCCATATTATAATACTGAATACTAAAAGCTTTCGATACAAGCTGCAAGAGTTTAGTAACCTTATCTAGTTTAGGAGCCACACACGATTTAAAAAAAAGCGGCGTATTTCTTTTTGTAATAAAATGTGAATAACAATATGTTGGAAATGCGAACCTCTCCAGTTTTTTCTGGCATATTATTACGAATGCTGAGAGCTTTCGATGAACGCTTCAAATGTCCACTAATCTCCTTTCGTTTTGAAGAAAAGGTAGAGTTAAAGTTAGCGACCGAAAAAAAAAACTAAAATAAAAATAAAAAACAATTTGAAAATGCATTTCATCCAGAAATTTTAATAAGATGATTATGCATTTAAAAAGCTTTCAATCAAATCCGAAACTGCCCATAACCAACGTCTAGTACGGGAGCTACGCCCGAATAAAAGTAGGCGTAGTGCGTAATAATATGCCAGAAAAAAACTGGAGAGGTTCGCATTTCTAACAAGTTGTTATTCTCATTTTATTACAAAAAAAAATACGCCAGTTTCTTTAAATCGGGTGTGGCTCCTAAACTAGATGAGGTTAGTAAATTCTTGCAGCTTTGTATCCCGTATTATAATATGGAAAGACTTAAAGAGGTTCGCATTTCCAAGTTGGTCGTTTTGTCATATTACTGCAAAATTTTTCGGCCGCCTACTTTTATTCGGGCGTAACTCCCGTACTAGGCTTTGGTTATGGGCAGTTTCAGATTTGATGGAAATCTTTTCAAATGCATAATCGTATTAATAAAATATCTGGAAGGAACACGTTTTCTAATCAATGTTTTTTTTATTTTTGTTGTGATTATTTTCGGCCGCTAACTTTAAATCTACCTTTTCTTCAAAACTAAAATGAGGTTACTGGACACTTGAAGCGTTGATCGAAAGCTCTCAACGTGCGTAATAACATGCCACAAAATACTGGAGAGGTTCGTATTTGCTATTTGCAACATGTCGTTTTTCTCATTTTATTACAAAAAAAAATACACCGCTTTCATTAAATCGGGCGTGGCTCCTAGACTAGTTGAGGTTAGTTAGCAGTTGCAGCTTTAGTAGAAAGCATTTAGTATCCAGTGTTATTTTATGGAAAGACCTGAAGAGGTTCGCATTTCCATGTTGGTGTTTTTTTTTTTCATTTTAGTTTCGAAGTTTTATATGCTGCTTGTTTTAATCTGGTGTAGCTGGCAATAATTCTCTTGCTTCACCAGACGTTCAGGTTGAATACTTGTCCATAAATATAAACTAGTTTGTGTCATACTAACTACTAAATATAAACTAGTTTGTATCATATATCAACTAGTGTGTGTGTGTTTTTGTCAGACCTCACAAATGCAAATAAAACCTCAAACTTCTTAATTGGGTTGGGTTATAATCGGCTGCTAACTTTTGGCCGCTTACTTCACACCGGTATCTGGTAGTAACATCTTGGTAAAGCAGCCAGGAGCGTCTCCTCAGAAGGGAACGCCTCAGTGATTAATGACATCGATTTGAAATTTGGTACGGAAGTGTTGTTTAGATACAATGAAATTACAGTCAACCAAAAGTAATCAGCAAAAAAAAACTAAAACTTATTAGGTAGGTATCTCGTAAAAAATTGCCATGGGATAGGCATAAAATCTCGAAATGACAAGCGCTAGACTTAAATTCATAAAATTTTGCACAGCTGTTTTTAATACAAAGTCAATGATAACTATGATGTAATTTTTGGGATTACCCATGAGAATTCAGTAAAATCTCGAAATCAATTAAACTGTCAGATTACGCGTGCGAAGCCGCGGGTAATATAAACAAACGAACGCTGCCAGCCGGCGCTCAAGCACCCGATGTACTCTTCCCCGCGCTCGCCATTCGCGCGAAGTACGTTTCGTGGTAGTTTTTTTTTTCAAATAATGAGAATCCGTGGATGAAAATGACACAAATTATGAATAGTGTTTTTTTACACCGTTAATAATCAAAACACATAAACTCTAACAACTTGAATTTTCTTTTGTGGGTTTTACAGGGTATTGTATTAAAAAAAATAATATCTATAAATATCGTGGATGAATTTGACACAAAATATTTTGGATAACAGATATCAGTATTTTAAAACGTCTGACATCTTTTTAACAAACTGTAATATTCTTTTAGAGTTAGTTGGGCGAAATGTTAGGTACTGGTTAAAAATCAGGATTCCCGTGGATGGATATGACACAAAATGCCTATGTACATCAGTTACTGCTCAGATATTAATAAGAAAGTAAAATTTTCGTCTTTAATTTTTTTTTCGTCCAATACTAATGGAAAACACTAATACCTAAATTTCTACTTATGCAGGCACCCAAAATGACACAATTTTTTGTATTAGGTTGGGCAAATGCTCCGGAAGCTATATGCGAAAAATAAACAACTTTAATATTTTTGAAGCCTCAAAACGTAGTCCTACGGGTCTA
>NW_027412834.1:0-13807 GCF_025370935.1 Choristoneura fumiferana | reverse complement strand
ATAGATACCTTTGCACTGATGGGTGAATACATCTGAAATACAAATACTAGGTTCTTTCGCGGCATGTGTGTGGAAAATTTGTGTGCAGCTTGTGGAAATGTAATTATAAGGGCTTTTCTGGACCACTTCAGTGTTAAAATAATGTACCTATGTATGTACCTATGTACGCGGACTACTCGGGGATTTTTAAACATTGTAAAATAGTAAACGTCTACAATAGGTTCTGTTTCTCACTCATAACTGAACAATGCGACTGCATTGAAAAGTTACAACCAAAAACTCGTCCTGAACAGCTGCGCCGTTTAAACTATCAATCTAAGTATATACTTCCAAAAACTAATAATGTATATGGTAAGAGAACTGATAAATATGTACTGTCATCTATTTTGAATACCTTACCAGAGGAAATCTTAACTAAAATGCAAACTTATAAATACGACAAATATAATTGTAAAAAACTTCTCAAGAAGTATTTTATGGAGTGCAGCGAGGTCGCAGATCTGTTCTAGCCGCAGGCGGGCCGGGGCGGGGCGGGCCTGCGACGCCGGCGCACCCTAGATTATTGTAAGCGCGAACCAAACCGCGTGATCTCGCCAACTATTGCATAAACCTGCTATAGGTTTTTAATAGTGGCTAAAAATGTAAAAGCATGTATATAAAAATAATAGTAATAAATAGATTAAAAAAAAAAGTATGTATGGGAACATTCTTTCGCCCTAGATGCGGCAACTGCAACTTTTATTAAAACTACCGTGAGAAACTGACATATTTAATTAATGAAATATTTCATTCGATCTATAAACATAATAAAGAAAATATAACTTAAACTATAAAGTAACCTCACCCTAACCTAAACCTAACCTATCCGTAAAACCTAACCCCACCTAACTTAAAAACTTAATACCAACTAAATTAAATCTAAAATAAAAAGGCCCCCGTGGCATGGTGCCCAAAAGGCTGGCAGCATTCCCTCGTTGAATGGCGATGGCGATTCGTTGAGAGAGATAGCTGCCTGCCCTTTGGTCTCCAGTAGTGTCGACCAGGCGCTTTTGCACTTCTTTAATTAATTTGTGTGCGCCGGGACCCCAAGGACCCAGGGTCTCGAATCCGACAGCAACGAAGTTGTATGCTGAACCGAGACCCTGGTATTTTAATATTTTCCTGCTCTCGGCCGCTTCAGCCGCTGCGCCAGCTTTTTTTGTTGTACCCTGGAGGTGTGAAGGGGCTAGGGTATCGACGCAGGTTGCGTCCCAAACTAAAGCCCGACCCATTACTGAAATAATACGGGTCATTCATGTAGAGGTGAGACGTACTAGGCAAAACGCGGACTGAGTCTTGCGAGTACGCGTCCACAAAAAGACTAGATCCAAAGACTAGGTCCACGAGTATCTACGAGTACTTAACTCAATTGACTCATTGCGTAAACAAAATGATTCCCGTAAATGCGCTCCCGTGATTGCGTATACACCGTACTAGTTTTAGTAGTTTTACGAATATCGAACTACCGAATTCCACGTCACAGTTCAGTCTTCACACTTAATATTTTTTAATTTTATATTATATTAAATACCGACTAAAAACTTCCCTTCATACAGGCTTAGGACTGTCAGCAATTTTTATAATTTTTCAGTTAAAAAGTGTACATAAATGCTTGTTTTCAAGTTGGCGGAACGTTGTCAGCCGCCGTACTCCTAAATACTCGTACGCTAAAAGAATCGCGGGCGGGAACGCGTACTCACGCGTCCAAGCCAAAACCTATTCCAAAAACCTATTCCAGTAAACGTCTCACCGCTAGTATTTGGGTCTATCAACTTTTACTCTGTTGTGTAGTTATCAGTGGCGTAGCGTCAGATATTTCCGTGGTGAAGCCGAAGCAAAGATTCGTTTTCTGATGTGGTCGCAGTTTTAACCAAACCTAACCTACTTTTCTAGTAGCGAGTCGTTTCTGACGGCGTCACTATTCTAATTCTAACCTAACCTAACTATAACTTTTCTGGTAACGATTTCTAATCCTTTCTAAATATATTTTACCGAAAAACAATATTTGTTTAAAAATACTTCTTTAATTTGATAAGTTTGATAAATCCTACTAATATTATAAATGTGAAAGTTTGTGAGTGAGTGAGTATGGTTGTTACTTCTTCACGCTGAAACGGCTGGACGGATTTGGATGAAATTTAGCGAAAAGTTGGTTTATAACCTGTATTAAAACATAGGTTACTTTTTATCCCGATATTCCCACAAAATCTTGAAATAATAACCGCTGGGCTTAGAGTCATGAAATTTGGTATATAGGTAGCTGGATGTCTATAAAAACACATAGACGACTTTTTGACCCGATATTCCCACGGGATAGTTTTGTAACTAAGGGACCCCATACATCTCTGTATTATTATTATTATTTTGTATTTTTTCTTTAATTGTATACTGTAGTTTTTAAGTATTTTATTTGTATTTATTTTAATTTGAAAAAAATACTGCCATGTTTCTTGCGGCGCATTCTTCTTGGCAATGATGGTCTGTCCGAAAGCGCTGGTAGTTTAAAAAATGACGTGTAAAAGTGCCCATTGCAGCCTATTTACTGAATAAATGATTGGCATTTGAATTTTGAATTTGAATTTGGATAGGGAAAAAATCCGAAATTTCAGCACTGGATTTAGAGTCTTGAATTTTGTACAGTTATTCACAACATAACCTCAATGAAGACCACGATATAAATTTAAATTGCAACTACCAGACCAAATATTTTGCGTGGCGAAGCCGCGGGTAAAAGCTAGTATTTTATATGCGAAAGTGGTAAGTCTGTTTGTTTGTAACTTCATCACGTCTAAACCACTGAACTGATTTAGATGAAATTCAGTGTACAGATAGTTTGAATCCCTGAAAAGGACATAGGATAGTTTTATTGCGAAAAATTATATAGTTCCCGCGAATTTTACTAGGAGTCGCGGGTAACGGCTAGTACCTAATAAAATCTATAATATAAAAGTGAACCGCCAGAACGGGACAAAACAAATGAGACAGAGCAGGATGGCGCTCTACAACACCATTTTGACACGTTTCTCCCAAACAATGCATTATTTCTCTGGAATTTTAAAGCAATTCGATTCTTTGACCTTGGAATCGCGAAAAACTTGAGAAAATATGATATTGGGTGTGTACATTTTGTATATTAAGGGGCTGTTTCACCTCCCATTGATTAGCGTTAACCGACGGTTAAATGTACATCACATTTAACCGTCAGTTAGCACTAATCAATGGATGGTGAAACAGCCCCTAAGCAAAATAAAATCACAAGTTCGAATTTCGAGCAAAAAACGAGCGATCGATTATCTATGCCAGTGTTGCCATTCAGGGAAAAAGAAATCTATTCATTATCCTGCATTGCAGTCTGTAAAGCTCCCCATTCATAGCCGCGCGCCAGCAGGGCTACTACGAAACTCGAAACTCGAAGTTCGTGTCGTGCGGTCCCTCTAACACTTATACTATTTAATACGAGAGCGAGAGGGACGGTACGATACGAACTTCGAGTTTCGAGTTTCGTAGTAGCCGTGCAGATTACGTACTTTGCTGCGATGCCGACGCTTCTGCAGAACAGACGCCCATCGGCGTCAGCGGCATCCAGGGAAAGCTAAATTAGACGCCCATCGGCGTTTTCGGCACTCCAGTTGCAGATTTGTAGATATGCATAAGAAACAGTGTTCGTAAACCTTTTGTGATTTTTTATTATCACTGTTTTTGTACAGAAGTAATGAATAATGTATTTTGTCGGAAAAGTTCGTATTTAAAGCCTGACCAAAAATATATGACTCTTCGCCATGTTGCGGAATTTCATTGGAACTAATTTCTTACACTGGCGGTTCTTTGAATAATAACAAAAATGCCCAAAACGATTCGTAGTCAACAACGGATCATTGTAAATAATGTTAATAATAAACTACTGGAAAAAAACTCTTGGGGAATAAAACTATTTCGCTACAAAACTTTTCAAATTAACATCGGAGTCATCGGAGCTAACAGGTAAACGTTGTAGAAAAAGTCAAGATGTCATTGTAGTCTGGTAAAAATAAGCAGTAATTAATAAACTTTCTAGGTATATCGGAGTCATCGATTACGCGAATTATGAAAGAAGGTCGTTCCTCCTCAGGTTTTAGGTCGCCAAAGAAAAAAGAAAGCATTGTTCCGACTATACTGAACTATTTGCCATATAAATAAGAACAATAGCGCCCTCTTGACAATAGTCATATTTTGGTTTACCTTTAGGTATCTTGATACGATGAAAAAACATTATTCACTAGATCTATAAGCAGGTAACTGACTATCCTACTAATCCTACTTATCCATACTAATATTATAAATGCGAAAGTGTTGTGTTTGTGTGTATGTTTGTCCGTCTTTCACGCCGTAACAGAGCGACGGATCGACGTGATTTTTGGCATACAGATAGTTTATGGGCCCTAGAGTGACATAGGCTACTTTTTATCCCGGGAAAGTGCACAGTTCCCGAGGGAACAGCGCGCGATAACCGAATACCAGGCGGGCGGAGCCGCGGGCAATAGCTAGTGATATTATAAAATTCATTGAATAGTTTTTCTATTAAATGTGTAAAGTCAACTCAACAATGTTACTGTTCTATGAATTTAATTTATTGGGAAAAACGGGTAAGTAATATAATATATAACGGCGGGGTTGACCAGCTGGGTTGATGGGAATGGTGACATCAGTAGACCTGACGTCACCACCTCCATCGTTAGGTTCACTCATTTGCAAAAGATAAAAACCAGTGCACAAATATTTATTGCAATACAACAAAAGTACAAATAAATGAAGTAGAGAAATCTTAAAAGTCCAAATCTAAATCTTAGGTCTAAATCTTAACTCTAAATATTTGCAAAACGTACTTACAGGATATGTCTTGCCTCCACAGAGGCCCGTGAAAGAATGTGTCCTGGCTCACTTAATCACAATTTAACTAACAATGACATTCTTAAGTCAATTGACTTACTTATTTTCTTTTTCATAATCAAGATGTGATTTAAAAGAAACAGTTAGTAAATTTTAATTCGTTGACAATTTTAGAAACAATGTTAAAAGTTTAATTATTTTAAATTAATTAAAAGTTTTAAATCTTACGAAAAGTAACGCCTTGTTGCCGGTAATAGCAACATAGCTTCTCTCCTCAATATCAATGTAATCTAATCAGCTAGGCGCTTATACTAAAAACTAGATTCATCAAGGGAATATGAACAAGTGCTAGTTTTTAAATCAGGAATCTAAATAAAATGGGATTTTAACAGTTTATATTTTAGTTAAGACACTTGTTCATATTCAGCTTGCCAAATAAGTACACTTATATTCAGAAAATCAACTCAAAGTCAAAATCAAAGTAAACTTAACACATTTGTAGGTCTTGCGTCGACACGGCCATTTTGCGAGACGGTGCGCGCTCTGCACCAGTCGCGGTTCTGAAAATAGAAATTTAGTTTCTCTGAGCTAGGTATCCATTCACAAGAACACCCTACTGATAACATTGAGTTACGAAGCATTTTCAAAAATATAATTCTATTGCATTCCAAAGCGGTTGATTACAATAACCGTGGTATCAGCATTGTTATATTATTATTCTTACTGAAAACAAAATAATCTAGCAGCTCTATATACGAAATAGACTACCAAGTTTACTTTTTCATTCATGGTTTTTGTGCTCCAGGCAAGCTTTCAAATCACTTAAAATGGACATTGATGCTGTGGTGCTGAGCAGTCTCGTATGCCGTGGTCCACAGGGGATAATTAAGGATTTGGGAAGGACGATGCTGTGGCCTAGGTCTTTAATTTGTAACCGTGGTCCACAGGGGCTCTAAAAGTGGAAACTAAAAATAATGTTTGGGTCCTTAAGACCTTATGTTGTGGTTCTGGGCGGTCATGTACGCCTTGGTCCACAAAAACTTCAAAGTAATAAGTTATAAATTTTTGAGTCTTTAAGACCAAAATTTGTTTTGTTGTGGTTCTGAGCGGTCCTGTGCGCCGTGGTCCACAAAAACTTTAAGGTAGGAAATAATTAAGTAATATTTGGGTCTTTAAGACCAAAACTTTATGTTGTGGTTCTGAGCGGTCTTGTACGCCGTGGTCCACAAGTTTACAAGATGAAAATAACATTATTACACATGAAATGATAGTGGAAAATTCTCCCGTTCAAATAGGTAAAATATTTTTAGTATAAATAATCAACTGACCAGTTTGCTTGGGAATCCATCAGCCGTGCAGGTCGGGACGTAGACGGTTGCGGTTCGTCTGATAGATTGGAGAGCTGATGTGACGCACAAGGTGAGCCAGAGTTCACCGATGCGTTATTTTGAGTAAGGCTGGGTGTGACCTGTGTTTGAGCTGCATCTTCGTTTTCATTACTCGTCGACAAGGTTTCCTGATCGCCTGGCCGAGGCGCTCGACGTAGCTGATCATGAGCTACTTTGCGTGGACGTCCTCTGCCAGTCACACGCTTTACCATGTATCGGTCGTTATCCAACACTCTGTATATCTCGTACGGCTCGCTGTATTTGAGATCTAGGGAGGTCTGGTTTCTTGGGTTATTCTTTATTAGCACGTAATCTCCTCTCTGAAATAAACGTAATCTTGCCTTGTTCCTGTCGAATCGTTGTTTGTCGTACTCAGCTGCTGCAGCCATTTTCTGTTGAACGTGCTGGTCGAGTAGGTCAAAGTCCATGGATTCATTGTCAATATTTACTAACCTTAAAAGTTCTGGCGGTACACTATGTTGGCGGCGAGTCAACAGCGTGAGTGGTGCAACGCCGGTTATTCTATGGGGCGTGCAATTTAATGCAAGCTGCAAGGCGTCCAAAGCAGTCTGCCAATTTTCAGTGTCGTAATTTTTAATCATAGTTAATGCATTTTTAAGCGTGGCCATAACTCTCTCAATCTGGCCATTCGCTCGGCTTACTCCTGGTGCGATTGAATGTATATCGATGCCAAAACGGTCGCAGTATACCTTGAACTGTCCGAGAAATTCTCGACCTCCGTCCACTACAACCTGTAATGGAGTTCCAAATAAGTGCACAACACGTTTCAACGCTGCCAGGCTGCTGCTCGGGCTCTTGTCATTAGAGTAGTTAAGCATTATGTACTTTGTGAAGGCATCTATAGTGACAATGACGTACTCATCCTGCCCTTCAGTGTTTCTTGTACCAAGCTTACCAGTGATATCCATATGGATAGTCTGAAAGGCTGCGGTGGGTTTTTGAATGGGGTGAAGCTGCGCTTGAATCGCTCCCGAAGGTCCTTTCGATGTCCTGCATATTACACAGTTGTCAACAAACCTTCTAACAATTGTATTCATTTTTTCAAACCAGTAATTTTCTCTCAGCTTTTGTAGAGTTTTCTCCCATCCTGGGTGCTGCAGCGCCGTATGGAAGGAGTTTATTAAACTCCACTGGAATGCTCTAGGGACAACAATTGATTGATGCTTACCGAGAACGGAATCATTGAGAGTCTTCTTAAGAACGCCCTCTTCTAGGACGTAATCAGCATTCGGGCTTTCGCTGGACATGGCGGCTATAATTGGGCGCAGAACATCGTCACGTTGCTGTTCTATTTTTAACCATTCCAAGTCACGCGTCACGACATTGACAGACATCTCAGTAGAGGGATTTCTGCTAAAAAAATCCGCGTGTTGCAGGCGCTCACCTTTTCTATATTCTACTTCAAAGTCGTAGTTTTGCAGGAATGCCCACCACCTATGTATTCGAGGGAGGAGATCCTTTTTGTGCTTAGAGGCCTTTAAGGCGTTACAGTCAGTTATTACCTTGAATTTTCGCCCATAAAGGTAATGGCGAAAATGTTTCACGGCCCGGACCACCGCCAGTGTCTCGAGCTCGTACGAGTGGTAGCGGCTTTCAGCGTCAGTAGTGCGTTGGCTCATGTACGCAACTGGGTGTTGGCGATTGTCGATGATCTGGGTTAGCACTGCTCCGTAGCCAATGCTGCTTGCGTCCGTGTAAAGCTCGATGGGGGCGTCTTCCTGAAATAGCGTAAGGGTAGGCGCAGTAGACAAGCGTTGGAGAATATAGTTTCGTGCTTCGTCGTGTCGCTCGTTCCATTCCCATTTCGCGTCGTTTTTTGTTAATTCATACAGAGGTGCCATCACACGAGAGAAATTGGGAATGAAACGCCGAAAATATCCGGCTAAGCCGTTAAACTGTCGCACTTGTTTGACTGTTTTCGGTACAGGTGCCTTTATTAAAGCCTCCACCTTTCTTGGACTTGGACTTACTTGTCCGTCTGCTATGATATTGCCCAAATATTCAATGGAGCGTTTAAAAAAGGCAGTTTTGTCTACATTAATCGAAAACCCGGCCTTTTGTAAGGCAATCAATATCCGTTCGATGTGGGAAAGTCCCTCAGCGAATTCCTTACATTTAGACAAAACGTCATCGACGTAGACCTGACAAACCTGTTCCGCTGAGGTCAATAAAGGCGAGAGTGCTCTATTTATGCACCGTTGATAAACAGATACCGCATTACTCAGTCCAAAAGGCATGGTTAGGTACTCGTATAAACCGTCTGGAGTGACAAAAGCAGTTTTTTCGATAGATCCCTCCGATATGGGTATCTGGTGGAACCCCGCTGCCATGTCAAACGTTGAAAAGTAAGTACCCCCAGCAAGCTGATCTATTTGATCGGAGATTATGGGCAACGGATAGTGATCTCTTAACGTGTTCCTGTTTAATTCACGGAAGTCCACACACATGCGATCTTCTCCATTTTTCTTTTTGACCAATATTATTGGACTGGAAAAGGGAGATTTGCTTTCACGGATAATTTCATGCTCAAGCAACTCAGAGACGATATTTCGGACTTTTTCTCGCTCGACCGGACTCAGTCTATATGGTCTGCGTTCGACACATTTGTTTTCATCCTTCAGGCGTATCTCCAGCTCACCGGTATTAACTCGTGTATGGGGGTAGCCGCGGATGAACAAATGTTCGAACTTGTTCAACAGTATTTTTAGTTCGTTAATTTGATCGTCATTAGTTAAGTCGCAATCTATTTTGTCAAATTTTTCGTTTGAAGATCGGATGTGATGGACAACCGGTTGACGGACGAGTGTAGCACCATGAGAATCCACTAACACGCTTAGATTTGTGTTATCAACAAGATTCATTCCTATCAACATATCTGAGCATATCTCGTAGTCTGGGACTAAGTGAAACTCTAGTTCTACCCTCAAATCGTCGATGACACAAATAGTTGTTAATGTTGATAGCGATACTACTGTAAACTGTCCTAACCCCTTTAGGTATTTTACTGTATCAATTCTCTTACCCGGTAATTTTGCTGCCAAGGATTCGCGAATTACTGAACATTCCGCCCCACTATCAAAGATTGCAAGTAACTTTAAATTTCCAACAAGTACCGGCATCGAATTCAATTTAGGCGTACCCACGAAATTAACGTTTGACACAACCGCGCGCTCTCGTTTGAAACAAGTTTCAAAAGTATGACCTACTCTTGAGCAGAACGTGCATGTAGGTTTACCCGAATTTTGGGATACATTTTTATCATTTTGCTGTACATTTTTATCATTTTGTTGTACAGTTTTATCATTTTGTTGACGCGGTTGAGGCTTTTCATTTCTATCACGGAAGCGACAATCGCGTGTGTCATGACCGGACCTTTTGCAGATTTGACAAAAAAGCGATAGTTTATCAGAAAATCTAGGTCGCTTGGTATTATTACCTTGAAGCAAACCTGATGAACTCGAAAGGGGGCGTTTTAAATTTCGTATGGAAGATGCCACGGATATTAGTTCCGGTACTGAAGTTGCCCTAGCATTTAACAACTCAATTCTTACTCGCTCATCTGACACACAACCAATTACAGCCTCAACTGCATCATCATTTGACAATTTATCCTTAGTGATACGACGCCATAACACCCAAGCCTGGGACAGGAATTGCGTGATGTCCTTGGAATTATCATAGCTATGCTCTCTAAAGCGGACGATGTCACGCGAATATCTGTTTTCAGGTTCAAAAGTTGTTATCAAGACATTTTGCAATTCCTGCCATGTGGCGGTAGATACGAGCCAGGTGTCTACCCACAACCTTGCACGACCTTTTAGTAAACTACTCGCTTTCATTCTGATTTCGTAATCGCTCAGGTTGTAAGTTTCCATGGCAGTAGTCACATGCTGACACCACTCTCGGACCCCAATATTAGTGTCTGGATCATATGACGGCAAAAACACATCATTAATTTTAATTTTTGCATCTGATTGTGATGATGTCGCGATACGATCAGACATGTTTTTCATCATTTGCAACATCTGTGTGAAAAACTCAGCTGGTACTCCGCTTAAGGAGGCATTAGTGTGTATCTCATTAGTTGACCCGGATGGAGGAGCAGAGGTGCGTGGTAGCCCATCTTCTGATAACGGCGGGGGTTGACCAGCTGGGTTGATGGGAATGGTGACATCAGTAGACCTGACGTCACCACCTCCATCGTTAGGTTCACTCATTTGCAAAAGATAAAAACCAGTGCACAAATATTTATTGCAATATAACAAAAGTACAAATAAATGAAGTAGAGAAATCTTAAAAGTCCAAATCTAAATCTTAGGTCTAAATCTTAACTCTAAATATTTGCAAAACGTACTTACAGGATATGTCTTGCCTCCACAGAGGCCCGTGAAAGAATGTGTCCTGGCTCACTTAATCACAATTTAACTAACAATGACATTCTTAAGTCAATTGACTTACTTATTTTCTTTTTCATAATCAAGATGTGATTTAAAAGAAACAGTTAGTAAATTTTAATTCGTTAACGATTTTAGAAACAATGTTAAAAGTTTAATTATTTTAAATTAATTAAAAGTTTTAAATCTTACGAAAAGTAACGCCTTGTTGCCGGTAATAGCAACATAGCTTCTCTCCTCAATATCAATGTAATCTAATCAGCTAGGCGCTTATACTAAAAACTAGATTCATCAAGGGAATATGAACAAGTGCTAGTTTTTAAATCAGGAATCTAAATAAAATGGGATTTTAACAGTTCATATTTTAGTTAAGACACTTGTTCATATTCAGCTTGCCAAATAAGTACACTTATATTCAGGAAAATCAACTCAAAGTCAAAATCAAAGTAAACTTAACACTTTTATAGGTCTTGCGTCGACATATATATATATATATGTCGTAAGATAGGACTTAGAGAGCCGGGATCCGACCGTAACATGATCAATGTGGGCATAACAAGTGGGATTCGGGCAGAGAATGAAACTATTTTGAAGAACTAACAAAAGTCCACTAACTGTGGTCAAGATAAAACCAAAACAATAAGACACTCGTTCACTGAAATCTTAGAAATGCGGCTATCATAACGATTCACAATAACTTAAGGAAAAGCCTAGCTAAATAATAAAGAAACGCGTAACAGTTCCTGAGACTGTCGACTCGGGCCAGACTCCTTTTACAAACTGACAATTGACGATCGCTTTTCCCGCGTCCAGATCTCAGGCTCTGTCAAGCGCGCCACGCATGGCAACACTGGCGTTTCGTAAGTGCTATAATGCCAATCCTTAATAGACCACACATAGTAATGACCATACAAGGACCATACTCATAATTCTACACGGCCATCCTACAAGACACACGTCCTCGTGTGTTTAATCTGCAACAATCGACACAATAGCATCATAATATTCGCTCGGCCACTTCTGACCACAACACACACACAAAACAAAATAAAATTACGCACACACACACACACACACAAATCAAAATCAGTAACAATAGTATTAGACATTATTCTGATAAATTCCGCATAGTATTACTTAAAGATGAGTGAAAACGAGAGAGAGACAGAAAGAGAGAGAGAGAACCAACCATTATTCCATTCTGTGACTTAACTACCAGTCATGCTTATTTCAGCAGCCATTTTTATTTTTCTCTTTTCCTTTCATTCTTAAGGCTCTCTTACGAGTCATCCCTGTGACTCCACTACTAGTCATCCCTGTGACATTCTTACAAGTCATCTCTGTGACTTCCCTACCAGTCATCCCTGTGACTTCCCTACCAGTCATCCCTGTGACTTACCTACGAGTCATCCCTGTGACTCCTACCAGTCATCCCTGTGACTTTCCTACCAGTCATCCCTGTGACTTTCCTAGGAGTCATCCCTGTGACTCTCCTACAAGTCATCCCTGTGACTTTCCCACTAGTCATCCCTGTGACTTTCCTATGAGTCATCCCTGTGACTCTCCTAAAAGTCATCCCTGTGACTCTCCTACTAGTCATCCCTGTGACTGTCCTACAAGTCATCCCTGTGACTTTCCTACGAGTCATCCCTGTGACTGTCCTACAAGTCATCCCTGTGACTTTCCTACGAGTCATCCCTGTGACTCTCCTACAAGTCATCCCTGTGACTTTCCTACGAGTCATCCCTGTGACTGTCCTACAAGTCATCCCTGTGACTTTCCTATGAGTCATCCCTGTGACTCTCCTACCAAGTCATCCCTGTGACTTTCCTACGAGTCATCCCTGTGACTCTCCTATAAGTCATCCCTGTGACTTTCCTCAGAGTCATCCCTGTGACTCCACCACTCTTTTTTTTTTTTCAATAGGTAAAAATACTTTTTTTTTTTGTAACATTGTTAGAAAACAACAGCTCCAACAGATACTCTACAATACAGAAATCTTCAACATGAATTTAAGATCTTACATTTTCCGAATAATCTGAATCACTTGCCAGTTGCAAGTTGCCATTGCCACACTCACACCGTCCAGCACTTTACCCACAGGCACCATCTCCAAACGGTCGCAAACTTACAGGTGAGGCTTAAGCTTAGATCCCCTTACACCACAATTATCTCATTCTAAAACATTAATACCAAACCGCACCCTCTCATATCCAGCTGATCAGATTTGTCTTTTCCTTCTGCTGCCATAACTCTATCTACATCAATATCTGTGTCCGTCCACCGACCAACAAAATTATCAAATTGGTTGCAAGACAAAATATCATCATTATCCAGTACCTCTCAGGAAATGGTTAATTATTTACAGAAAATCATTATTGACAAACAAAAATAACATTAGCAGACCATACACACTCAGAGCAAAAATTATGAGGAATTCCCAGCTTCTATTGATTAATTAGCAATTCCACAATGTCGATCAATTTCAGTACCTATATCACTAATAGAAAAAAAGTGAATTGCACAAACCACACATCAGGTCTCAAAAACCTGTGCCCTAACCAGATCACTCCCATACTTTAACCAACAAGAAAGGAAGACAACCTCCGCCTAGCCCTGGGGCCACACCGGACCAGAGCTGCAGCCGACAGAGTGCAATGGAGGCAGTTGGAGGAGGCTCATGCCAAAAGACACACAGAACTTATAGACATTTTATAACAAAATACACAGAAATAGTAGAAATAAACTACCAGTTCAGAATAAAAAAGGCTATGTTGTTATAATTATAACCAGATTACTCGGCATAAAGCCTTGTATGTAACCCAAACACAGTAAAGTACAGTAACTCAACTCAAAAAAAATCCAACAAAACACTATTCATTATTTGCTAAGTTTTTGATAGCAAATGTCACACATTTATAAAGAACTTGAATAAAACAATGTCAGTTTATTTAGCTAACACATTCAGCAGTTTTTTTTTTTGTTTTCCCGATAAGAAAGCTAAGTTCTATTTTGCATTAAATTGAATGATTTATCCTGTTTCAATATTTGAAGTAATTCAACATAGATTTGTCAGAGTGTGTAAACCTTAGCATGACG